>NC_079216.1:67106281-67168781 GCF_029633865.1 Lampris incognitus
CTACTACTCTACTCTACTACTCTACTCCACTACTCTACTCTACTACTCTACTCTACTACTCTACTACTCTACTACTCTACTCCACTACTCTACTCTACTACTCTACTCTACTACTCTACTCCACTACTCTACTCTACTACTCTACTAGTCTACTCTACTACTCTACTCTACTAGTCTACTCCACTACTCTACTCTACTACTCTACTCCACTCTACTACTCTACTCTACTACTCTACTCTACTGCTCTACTCAGCCCCAGAAAGGACGGGGAGGGAATGGGGCAATTATTTAGCCAATGAGGAGGACAGCTCAGAGTTACTGTAAGTACTCCGTATATGAGACTTTGCTGCAGCGGTTTCTTGATCGCCCAGGACCTCCCGTCTTTTCTGTTTGTTGTCTGTTTGTTGTAAAATACTCAAAAAAAAGAAGAAGAAGAAATAGCCAAACTGAAACTGATGCAAGATTTTAAAAAAAATCTGTATTTGATAAAAGAAAACCGTATTTGTGACTTATTACTGCAAGAAGAAGCCCTCCGGGGGTGCCCTACTGGCTCACCCGGTAGAGGGGTACCATACAAGGCTGAGTCCTCCTTACAGCAGCAGTCTGGGTTCGAATCCAGCCCGGGCCCTTTGCTGCATGTCATCCCCCCCCCCCTCTCTCTCCTCTCCCCACCATCTCTATCCAATAACTGCAGCCCCCAGCGCTGCAGCGCCCTCCTAACCCACATGACATTTTGTTGTGTGCACACAATGACAGTAAAGTGTCTTGTCTTAGCTTATCTTATCTTAGCTTAGCTTATTTTAGCTTATCTTATCTTACCTTATCTTATCTTATCTTATCTTATCTCATCTTATCTACCTTTTCTTGTCTTATCTTATCTACCTTATCTTATCTTAACTTAGCTTAGCTTATTTTAGCTTATCTTATCTTAGCTTATCTTATCTTATCTTATCTTATCTTATCTTATCTTATCTTATCTTATCTTATCTTATCTTAGCTTATCTTATCTTATCTATAAAGGTGGAAGATGCCAAAAGAGAAAAGAAGGAGCTGTCCACCAGCACTGTGCAGGCTAAAACATAAAGGCATATTACGTATATTAATGACATGGTCGGGAGGAGACGGATGCAGGTTTCTACGGACTGTGACGTCAACCCATGCAGAGCCACCTCCCACCTGATGCAGACTACACCACCTGTAGGTGGGTAGAAAGTAGTGGAGTCTGGATGGGTGGTCTTTGCCCTTGTAGGTCTTGGCAAAGAAAGAAAGAAAAGTGACATAATCCCGCTGATTTTATTATTTTATGGACTCGGGGGGGGGGGGCACGTGCATTCTGGAACATTCGTTTATCAAGAGTATTCCTGACACTGAATCTTAAGTAAGCTCCACTGGGAATGACGTCTTGTGTACTTTCCCCTTCACTGTCCAACTCCTGCCGCTCAGAGTTGCCCGGGCCGGAGGCGGCGCGGAGGGCTACCTCTGGACCACCGGGCAACTCTGAACCGCCTGGCGGAGGGCTACCTCTGGACCACCGGGCAACTCTGAACCGCCTCGCGGAGGGCTACCTCTGGACCACCGGGCAACTCTGAACCGCCTCGCGGAGGGCTACCTCTGGACCACTTGGCAACTGAACCGCCTCGCGAAGGGCTACCTCTGGACCACCGGGCAACTCTGAACCGCCTCGCGGAGGGCTACCTCTGGACCACCGGGCAACTCTGAACGGCCTGGCGGAGGGCTACCTCTGGACCACCGGGCAACTCTGAACCGCCTCGCGGAGGGCTACCTCTGGACCACCGGGCAACTCTGAACCGCCTGGCGGAGGGCTACCTCTGGACCACCGGGCAACTCTGAACCGCCTGGCGGAGGGCTACCTCTGGACCACCGGGCAACTCTGAACCGCCTCGCGGAGGGCTACCTCTGGACCACCGGGCAACTCTGAACCGCCTCGCAGAGGGCTACCTCTGGACCACTTGGCAACTGAACCGCCTCGCGAAGGGCTACCTCTGGACCACCGGGCAACTCTGAACCGCCTCGCGGAGGGCTACCTCTGGACCACCGGGCAACTCTGAACGGCCTGGCGGAGGGCTACCTCTGGACCACCGGGCAACTCTGAACCGCCTCGCGGAGGGCTACCTCTGGACCACCGGGCAACTCTGAACCGCCTGGCGGAGGGCTACCTCTGGACCACCGGGCAACTCTGAACCGCCTCGCGGAGGGCTACCTCTGGACCTCCGGGCAACTCTGAACCGCCTCGCGGAGGGCTACCTCTGGACCACCGGGCAACTCTGAACCGCCTCGCGGAGGGCTACCTCTGGAACACCGGGCAACTCTGAACCGCCTCGCGGAGGGCTACCTCTGGACCACTTGGCAACTGAACCGCCTCGCGAAGGGCTACCTCTGGACCACCGGGCAACTCTGAACGGCTTGGCGGAGGGCTACCTCTGGACCACCGGGCAACTCTGAACGGCTTGACGGAGGGCTACCTCTGGACCACTGGGCAACTCTGAACCGCCTCGCGGAGGGCTACCTCTGGACCACCGGGCAACTCTGAACCGCCTCGCAGAGGGCTACCTCTGCACCACTTGGCAACTGAACCGCCTCGCGAAGGGCTACCTCTGGACCACCGGGCAACTCTGAACCGCCTCGCGGAGGGCTACCTCTGGACCACCGGGCAACTCTGAACGGCCTGGCGGAGGGCTACCTCTGGACCACCGGGCAACTCTGAACCGCCTCGCGGAGGGCTACCTCTGGACCACCGGGCAACTCTGAACCGCCTGGCGGAGGGCTACCTCTGGACCACCGGGCAACTCTGAACCGCCTCGCGGAGGGCTACCTCTGGACCTCCGGGCAACTCTGAACCGCCTCGCGGAGGGCTACCTCTGGACCACCGGGCAACTCTGAACCGCCTCGCGGAGGGCTACCTCTGGAACACCGGGCAACTCTGAACCGCCTCGCGGAGGGCTACCTCTGGACCACTTGGCAACTGAACCGCCTCGCGAAGGGCTACCTCTGGACCACCGGGCAACTCTGAACGGCTTGGCGGAGGGCTACCTCTGGACCACCGGGCAACTCTGAACGGCTTGGCGGAGGGCTACCTCTGGACCACTGGGCAACTCTGAACCGCCTCGCGGAGGGCTACCTCTGGACCACCGGGCAACTCTGAACCGCCTCGCGGTCTCTTTTGTTTACGGAGGCGACGCTGCCGCCTCCGCCGCCGCCGCCGCGCGCGACGGCCAGACAAGCACCCAGACACACAGGCGCGCGCACCCCCGCACGGTCTCGCGGCCAGGAGCCTACCTTCGTGCGTGAC
The DNA here is from genome assembly GCF_029633865.1 of Lampris incognitus. Taxonomy (NCBI): domain Eukaryota; kingdom Metazoa; phylum Chordata; class Actinopteri; order Lampriformes; family Lampridae; genus Lampris; species Lampris incognitus. The sequence goes on from NC_079216.1 coordinate 67,109,592, forward strand.
CACTCGGAAGCTCCGCGACTTCCTCCTCCTCTTCCTCTCCCCAGACTCCATCGCTCGGCCGCCGTCTCGCCGCCAGCGGCTCGTCGGACGGAGGCTTCTCCCGGCGGAGCCGCCGCTGCCCGCCGCCTTATTAAGCAGTTAACCCCCCCTCAGGCTGGCCGACAGCCCGCCCGCCTGCCGCAGGGAATAAATAAATAACCAGCCATGGCAAAATAAATAAACAGGAATAAATAATGAAGAAATCAGCGTCCTGCGACCGAGCGGGCTGCACTGACGCCGCTCGTGTCATGTGTTTCCATCTCCATCACGCGGCGGCCTGGCTGGCTGGCTGGCTGGCGCGTGTAAATAAATTAATGAGTTTTAATAAGAGAAATTCGTCACATCCCTTTGCGCCGCCTGACGGTGTGCTGTCATCTGCAGGGTCCAGCCACGCGTTCACCTCGGGGGTTGCAACAAGTGCTGCTGTGTGTTTTCCACTTTTCCAGATGACAATAAACAATAAACAACAACAACAATATGAAGGATAACACTAATATATGATCATGATAACAGTGCTAGAATTAGATTAAGCAGGTAAAGACAATGGGTGGAAAGATGGCTACTACTACTAACAACAATAATAATAACAACAACAACAATAACAACAATAATAATAATGATAATGATAATAATAAAAGTATGCAAAGTCATAGAGAGTATTGCTGAACTTGACTTGGGGTGTGATGAGGGCGGCCACATCTCAGCCTATGGGAACAGGGATCACACCACAGCAGGCTCCCTTCCCTCCACCCAGCCCTCCAACCACGGCACCGTGTGATGCTGATGATTGTTACACCGTTAGGGTTGTCTAACTGCTGACAGGGGAGAGCTAAAGCTGACTTTAAAGGTTTTAGTTTGTGTGTGTGTGTGTGTGTGTGTGTGTGTGTGTGTGTGTGTGTGTGTGTGTGTATTCTACTGTAAGTGCAGCTAAACCGATGAAGAAGATGTAAGGAACAGAGCTGCTAGAAACTGCGTGTAGAGAAGAGTGTGGACACATGGGACATGTGTGCACAGGCGATGTTCAAGCTGCAACTCATCCGGGAATCGGACAAACACATGTGCCTATTCAGTCCCGCCAGGTGAGCAATAGGGCCAAATAAGTCAGGTTGTGCTTAAATTGTAAGACTATGTTGCCAAGTTACAATTAGGAATGTGGCAACGGATGTTAATTGGGTTCAATTTGCATGGCTACATAATTCAGACGTAGTCACACGTGTCTGCCTAAATCTGCTGCCTAAATCTGCTGCATACTTGTTAAACTCGACAGTTCGTCCACACTGTCAAGCGATTGCCGGTGACTTTTACACTGAAAGAAAAAAAAGCATGGCTCCTACTTCCGGGTAACTTCCGGGTCGCACGACCTGGCGTATTAGTTGTTTCGTTCTTCGTGGTTGGCTAACTAATAAACCAGATTTAAAGAGTCAGTTAAGTTTTGATTAAAATGGATATCCTCAAAGCTGAGATAGAAAGGAAACGGAAGCATCTTGAACAAAAAGATCTCGTCAACGTGAGTGTGGTGGTGGTTGTTTTGCTAGCCTTGTGCTCACACGTCGGCTGCGTATGTTAGCCTTGGTTTGCTCAGGAAACCGTGTTTATTTTGTTTGAGTCACGTTGTTTTTGCGAGGAGAAATTTACCCGTAAGTTGTTGACATGCAGTGGACCTGAAATGTGGTGCTTGTGTTTGCCTTACATGTATTGTACACGCTAGCTGGGTGTAAGCAAATCACCCTCCAGCTAGATCACCATCCAGCTAGATCAGCATCCACCTAGCTCACCGTCCAGCTAGATCACCATCCAGCTAGCTCACCCTCCAGCTAGATCACCGTCCAGCTAGCTCACCCTCCAGCTAGATCACCGTCCAGCTAGATCACCGTCCAGCTAGCTCACCATCCAGCTAGATCTATATCCAGCTACATCACCGTCCAGCTAGCTCACCGTCCAGCTAGCTCACCATCCAGCTAGATCACCGTCCAGCTAGCTGCTTTGCACTGTCCGGAGCGCCGAGAGATAACCACTGGTTTGATTGATTGATTGATTTTATTTCGAACATGTTAAAATAACAAAATAAGATATATAGGCAGGAATACAAAACAAACGGGAATGACGGTGAACATATTTTGCAAACTCTCTGTAACACAAGTAATAACTGGTCCATGTTGGAAAAGGGCGTAGGATGAAATAAAGAGCTTTTCTGGTCCCACCGCTTTTATAAACAAAACAGCACAAGTCAAACAAGGCACCTTACACATCCTGCATCATGTCATCTTGTTCTAGTCCACCTCTTTGTTCATCCATCCTCCATCTGTTCCGTATGTTGTTTAAACTTACTTAATGATGTATATGTCTTCATTTCTTGTCTACAGTTGATCCATAGATTTGACTCTTTTGATGGTCAGACAATGAAGTTTTGCATTTGTCCTCACTAGTTGTTTTATGAATGTACACATTCCTCTGAAATCATGTTTTCTTTCCCTCATCTGGAACCACTTTTGGACACTGTTTGGTAACTTGATAAACTAACGCTTGATGAATTGTAGTGTAGTCGAGTGAATGAAGAATCTTAGAATTAGTTAACACAACAACAGTAACTAATAAAGTGATTACTGTTAACGCCATTACATGATGTATAACTGCTCCTCCTATTTATTCTTATGCTGGCGGTTTTTCTTGCATAGAGAAAATGAGAATAGTGCAAACTGGGGTGAGAGTAGTAGCTAATTGATATTAGTTATCCTCTCAAACTACTTTAATAGAACAGAAAAAGCCATTCAGCAACTTTGCTGTGAGATAGTCTAATATTATTACCATGTCAGGAAATTCCAGACTTATCCTCAGCTATCCTCATTCATTGCACGGATAACCATCCGATCACATCCTGAAAGACTGGATATTATGAGTATATGACAATGAGTGCTCACTATTCATTGTGGCATGGCTAATGCTGTCTGTTCTTTGCTTTTGGTATTAAGTGGAATGCAAGCTAACTAACCCTGTTTTTTTTTTTTTAGGACACAAAGAAATTCTTCAAAAGGTCTGAACTTGCAAGCAAGGAAGAGGAGGAGTATTACAAAAGATGTGGATATAAGGTAAATTTGTTTGCAAGGGAGGCAACACGCATGCACAGAGAAAGAAGAAAAGGGTGCGGGGGGCATTTTCCTTCCACCTAAATCCCTTATTTCTCTTGTTTCGTATTTCACGGATGCCATCCTAAGTCTTCTTGCTCATATAACACACCTCTAATACTACCTAATGATTTAAATAAGCTTGGCCCATTTGTGCCAAGATCTAAAGGAATATGAAGGCATCAACCAGGTATAAACCATTATATGTGTCTGTTTTGACTGTGCTGTTTTTCCCCAACCTGTATCTGCTGCCTGCGTCTGTAGGTTCAGAGAGAGACTCCTGAGAGTAAGGTATGGGATGGCATAATGAAGGTAGCTGACAGGATGCATGATGGAAGGCTAAAAGAGACTGTGTTCCAAAAACTTCCCCTTCCTTGTCACCCTCCCTCATTGTTCATCAGTCACCAAAAATGGGGATTAAAGCCTGAATAAGTCAGGTTAATTTTATTTGTATAGCCCATTATCAGAAATTACAAATTAGCCTCAGTGGGCTTTACAGCAAACTATGGTAGACATCTTTCATTATTTTCCAGTCTATGCTTGCCATAGACAAAATCTTGTCTCGGAGGTAGCACCGGCTATGGATGTTTGTCCCCTCTTTCCAAACCTTGGTCAAATACATCTGGAAACAGTCCTTAGCTGTAATACCATCCATCTCATGGGGTACTAGATGGGTTGGGATTTTCCACATAGAACGATACAGTCGGTGTTAGGATATTTTGCTGGGTCAGTATCTGGAAATCAGTCAGGTATACACATTTTACACAGCTTACCTTACTGAATTATCCTGATGTGGCTAACTCCACCTACTATCTTATAGTCAGTGGAGCTTAAGACCCAGGTCTGTTCTCTTTCAATATTATTCTGCCCTAATACTACTCCATTGTTCAGATTTTTGTACCACCAGCTATATTAATAGGTGGTCAGGGGGCAGGCTTCCTAACAAATGTGCCAGGTTCCTGCCACAAGTAAAGTTTAACATTATTTACAAACTGGGGAACTGCCGTTGTTCAGAAAGTGAGGGAACAAGGAAAGGAAGCCACAAAAGCAAATTGGGACACAGCCATGATGTGGATTTCAGCATGAAATAGTAAAACAATCAGTTTATTTGCTTGTTTGGTATTATCAAAAAAGTGATGGTGAAGGTGAGCTGCTTCTGTTGCTTTTTATCCTGCAACAGCAGCTCTCATAGTTGCGCCACCTTTCAGTTCTCCCTCGGTTTTGTGTCTCTGGTTTTGTATTGCCTTGACATTGTTGTTCTCAAGAGCAATCTTCTCTGCATTTTTCTTTTATGTTAAGCTGAAAGCCCAAAACGTCTTGACTTATGAAGCTTGTACTCTTTGTAGAAATGCGGCCCATTTTTTAGCAAGATCCATTGTGCATTTGATAGGCTTCCTGTCAGCAGTCTATGTTTTCATTTGTGTAGATTGTGTTGCTAAAAGCACAATCTAAGAGTGCTGAGACGCATGTGCAAAGCATGATCCAGTAGCACATTTGGAATTAACTTGTTGCAGTTTGTCATACTGCTGCTCAACTTTTGCACATAGTTACACTTCAGGGGATGCTGTTTTTTCAGCCATCCATAATATGACACAATACAAATGTTCTATAAGATGAGTGGATATTCTTGCTTCCGCAGGCAGGTAAGTTATTTGGTTTCTTTCTTTTGAAGAACAGCCGAAGGTGAGTCAGACAGGATTTTTCCTGACATGTGTGATGCAAAACTTGTTAAAATGTCCACATATCATCTTGCAATGAAACATGACCCTCATGAATTTTAATGTAGCCGTGTTCTGTTTTATACGAACAATTTGATATTGCTCATTTCTGGGTCTGTATGTTGTGTCATTAATCTTAAATTCTAACCAAATTATCTGGCCATTTCCACCTTGTCATCTTGAAGAATGATAAGAATGAGGAGGGCAGTGAGCCATCTAACTCATCAAATCCAGTGCTGGAACTGGAGCTCACAGAGGAGAAGCTACCAATGACACTGTCACGACAGGAGGTGAGTGGCCTATAGGGCCCACACTTTTCCTCTTGAACTAGCTCTATTTCAGTAAATTGCATGCTAAATGTGTCTTTTCTGTTGCTTCGGTTGCCTAGGTAATCCGACGTCTTAGAGAGCGAGGTGAACCAGTCAGGCTTTTCGGAGAGTCAGACTATGATGCCTTCCAGAGACTCAGGAAGATTGAGATCCTGGCCCCTGAAATAAACAAGGTACAGCTGGTTCCCTGTCAGAGTAGAACTTGAGGTGTCATAATGTATTATACTGAATCCTAAATGCGAAGTGATTATTTTGTTGTGTCAATATTTTATCGAGTGGCGGCATGGTGGCGCAGTGGTTAGCGCAGTCGCCTCACAGCAAGAAGGTCCTGGGTTTGGGAAGGTCCTGGTCCTGGGTTTGAACGCCGGGGTTGTCCAACCTTGGAGGTCGTCCTCTGTGTGGAGTTTACATGTTCTCCTCGTGTCTGTGTGGGTTTCCTCCGGGTGCTCTGGTTTCCTCCCACAGTCCAAAGACATGTAGGTCAGGTGAATCGGCCGTACTAAATTGTCCCTAAATCAAAGTCAAAGTATTTTTATTGTCCCTTGCAGGGAAATTAGTTTGCAGCCAGTATATCGAAAACCCTCACACAAAACATACAAATACCTAGGCAAAATTGACACATCTCTGATGGACAACAAAAAACAACAGGACATAGCGGGCAAGGAGAACCAAAGGAGTTCAAATCTACAGACCAGATCTGTGGACAACAGATGAATACTACGTACTATTTAACAGGTGTGAATTAGGTGTGAATGTGTCGGCCCTGGGATGGCCTGGCCGCCTGTCCAGAGTGTCTCCCCGGCTGCCACCCAATGACTGCTGGGATAGGCTCCAGCATCCCCGCAACCCCGATTGGGACAAGCAGCTTGGATGACGGATGGATGGAAATGTACATATTGTATTGAGATATTTGACATTTTTTAAGAGGCTGTCATTGTGATCTTGCTGCTGTGACCAATTTGCTTAGGGGTTGAGAAATGACCTGAAAGCCGCCATGGACAAAGTTGACCAGCAGTATCTGAATGAAATTGTAGGAGGAACAGAGTCTGGGGAAATGGACACACAACATGACCTGAAAGTGCATGAAGAGAACACAACAATAGAGGAATTGGAGGTAAAAATCCACCAACATTAGACCAGTAATGAGACTCGACTGTTGAACAGATTATTGTTTAGTGTCCCAGGATATGACGGCTTGATTTTAATAACCAAGGGGCTCAATTAGCATAACACCATTTCATTAATCACCATTAAGTGATTTTCTACCGACCCACATGGGTGTTGGCTGTCCCGGGAACTATGAACTGAGCAGCCCTCAATGTTTATCGTGTAGCTTGATTGTGAACGTGGTTATTTCAGAGAGATGAATACTTAGTTAAGACTCAGATTTTGCCTTTTTCTGATGCTAAACACTGTCCTTCACAGGCTCTTGGCAAAACTCTGGGCACTGGAGATGACAACAGAGACCAGGATATCATTGATAAAGTTTTGAGGGTAAGACTGGCATGTTAGGGTTAATACTCCTGCCTGTGCCCCTGAGCAAGGCAGGAGTTGAGAACTGGAGTTGGTCCCTTGGTGCTGCAGCTGCCCACTGTTCCTGTACAATAGGATGGGTTAAATGCAGAGGACTAATTTCGTGGTTAGTGCAGTTGCCTCACAGCAAGAAGGTCCTGGGTTCGAGCCCCGGGGTAGTCCAACCTGAGGGGTCGTCCCGGGTCGTCCTCTGTGTGGAGTTTGCATGTTCTCCCCGTGTCTGCGTGGGTTTCCTCCGGGGGCTCCGGGTTCCTCCCACAGTCCAAAGACATGTAGGTCAGGTGAATCGGCCGGACTAAATTACCCCTAGGTGTGTGTATGTGGGGGGGGGGGGCTGTGATGGCCTGGTGGCCTGTCCAGCGTGTCTCCCCGCCTGCTGCCCGACGACTGCTGGGATAGGCTCCAGCATCCCTGCAAGCCTGAGAGCAGGATAAGCGGTTCGGATAATGGATGGATGGATGGATGGATGGATGGATGGATGGATGGATGGATGGATGGGCAAGACTGGGACTGCTGTCTGTGTCCTGCTTTTGGCTTTAGAGGGTGCTGTTGCACAGTAAATTGTACAACTGCTTTGAGAAAAGTGCGTGCATGAGTCATTTACACAGTAGAGAGGTTCAAGGATTATTTTTGTTGTTGTTGTATTTATAAGTCAGCCCATGAGCTACTAGCCCCCGCCAAGTTTCTGGGACTGTCTGTGTGGGGTTGGAGTGTTTATTTACTGCATGAAATAAGGTCTGTGGTCAACGCAAGCTTAAGAGATTAGGACATTTTGTCCTACATCCTATAATCAAGGCATAAATACCAACTTGGTAAACAACGCTTGTGCTGAAAGTGAGGCAGCAACATTCCTTTATTGTGTAGATGCTTCAGAATCCACAAAGTGAAAGTTCAGTGATTGATCTTACTTCATGTACCCACACTTACACATCTCTGTAGCCTATTCTGAACGAGACCTTATTTGTGGAGCATTCCAAAAAAAGCCATTTATTTATCCAGTAGAGAAAGAGCTGCGGGGACCCGCAAACTCAAAAATGCTGCTCAAAATACACCTTTATATATTTTCCTCCAGTTGAAGATGAATAAAAGTTTCTTCAAATAGTTTTTTCATGTCATTCTGCATGTGCCCTTTTTTTAGAATTCAGTTTCATTTTGGAGAGTGTGTGTGTGTGTGTGTGTGTGTGTGTGTGTGTGTGTGTGTGTATGTGTGTGTGTGTGTGTGTGTGTGTGTGTGTGTGTGTGTGTGTGTGTGTGTGTGTGTGTGTGTGTGTGTGTGTTTGTGTGAGAGAGAGAGAACATTGTTGTAAATATCTCATTTATGTTGTGTTACAGTTTCTTCTGGGTGTCTGGGCCAAGGATCTGAATAGTCGGGAGGACCACGTGAAGCGCAGTGTTCAGGGGAAGCTGGCCAGTGCTACTCAGTCACAGACGGAAACCTACCTCAAGCCTCTCTTCCGAAAACTGCGAAAGAAGGTATCGCCTGGAGAGCGGTCTCTCGATGTTGTTCATGAAATCAGATGAGGGTTTAGTGGGGCGTCCGGGTAGCGTAGCGGTCTGTTCCATTGCCTACAAACATGGGGATTGGTGGTTCGAGTCCCCATGTTACCTCCAGCTCGGTCGGGCGTCCCTACAGACACAATTGGCTGTGTCTGTGGGTGGGAAGCCGAATGTGGGTATGTGTCCTGGTCACTGCACTAGTGCCTCTTCTGACTGGTTAGGGTGTCTGTCCAGGGGGGAGGGGGAACTGGGGGGAATAGCGTGATCCTCCCACGTGCTACGTCCCCCTGGTGAAACTCCTCACTGTCAGGTGAAAAGAAGCGGCTGGTGACTCCACATGTACGGCAGGAGGCATGTGGTAGTCTGCAGCCCTCCCCGGATCAGCAAAGGGGGTGGAGCAGAGACCGGGACAGCTTGGAAGAGTGGGGTAATTGGCCGGATACAATTGGGGAGAAAAAGGGGGGAAAACTCCAAAAAAAAAGAGGATTTAGTATGTTTGTTTTTTGGTTCTGATGCTTTTCTTAACGTCTCGTTTCAGAACCTCCCCGCTGACATCAAAGAGTCAATCACAGACATCATCAAATTCATGCTGGAGAGAGAATACGTCAAGGTATGTCAGAACCTGTCAGTAATACCCAGCACTCCAAGCTAAAGGGACAGACGTTCCTGTGGTCTGTGATTTTCTCTGCAGTTTTGTTTCTGACCTGATGAACGGTCCATTTCAAGGCGCGCTGGTTAGCTTCGGTTGTTTCCAGTTCTTTCCAGTGGTTTCCGGCCATGTGGCATGCAGGGCCGAGAGTATGCACATTTTTATTCCAACCAAATGTGACGCCAGCTGACGCCACGCCACTAACAAGCACACCTTCACCGAGACGGGGACGCAGTCGCTCAAACCAACCGTCCTTAATATCGGCTTTGACTTAATGTTGGACGTATGAGTGGAGACCAGGGTGTAAAGGATATTTTTTTCAGTCTTTGTTCCAGGCAGAATCTTTATTCTAACGTTGCTTCTTGCAGTTCCACTCCCAACATAAAGTTCCTTAACCGCTTAGAACAAAATGAAAAACTGGCTGATACTATTTCTGTGTCAAATTTAAAACAGAAAAAATTAAATATACAATGTAAAATATCAACACAAATTTCAGGGCCCTACATTTCTGCAAAATATTTAAAACATTCTTTCTGTAGCGTAGAGTCTTTATTATACCCATAAAGGGGCAATTTGTGTTGCAGCAATAGTGGAGAAATATTTCGACAAAGCACCTAAACGTAACAATACACACCAAATAAATAAATATTAAATGTAAATAAGCAAATCAGATGATGGAGAAGTCCAGTTGTAGCAGGAATAAAAGACCGATTGACTCTATTAGTTCTACTGAACTTCATCAGACAGGACGCTGGGGGTCATTCACATGTTTTCAGCCTGACGCACCCCATACAAATGGGAGGGTAACACCTGTAATTTTACTTTCTGTTTTGACAATATTGATCATCCTGTTCCTGTTTCTCACAGTGACATTCTGGAACCAACAGATCGAATTGAACGTAGGAGCAGGAGTTTCCGGGGGGAAAACGAGTGCTGTAGCCCCTTTTTACTGACGGCATCCACATTCGCCACAAAACCGAGCTTATTGTCCAGAAACGGGTCAAGATATTTATCGTTGTCAACAAATTCCACCCGTTCACCCCTTTTTTTTTCTTTTGGATCCCCCCCTTTTTTTTTCTTTTGGATCCCCCCCTTTTTTTTTCTCCCCAATTGTACCTGGCCAATTACCCCACTCTTCCGAGACATCCCGGTCTCTGCTCCACCCCCTCTGCTGATCCGGGGAGGGCTGCAGACTACTGCATGTCTCCTCCCATACATGTGGAGTCACCAGCTGCCTCTTTTCACCTGACAGTGAGGAGTTTCACCAGGGGGACGTAGCGCGTGGGAGGATCACGCTATTTCCCCCAGTTCCCCCTCCCCCCCGAACAGGCACCCCAACTGACCAGAGGAGGCGCTAGTGCAGCGACCAGGACACATACCCACATCTGGCTTCCCACCCGCAGACACGGCCAATTGTGTCTGTAGGGACGCCCGACCAAGCCAGCGGTAGCAGCAGGGTTCGAACCGGCGATGGGTTGAGTGACTTTTCAGTGAGCAGAGATTGAAGTCGCCCATGATAAAGCTTGGAGCATCTGGAGAAATGCTCTGAAGACGATGCAGTGTGTGTGAGATTGTCTCCGTCGTGTTCTCCATGTTGACTATTTGTTAACAACAACTGTGGGGGTTCTCCTGGTCAGTAGAAAGAGCAAAGTGAACACGACTGAAATTCAACACCAGGTTCACATAAACTCTCACGGACCACCACCATCTTATACCAGCGTGTGTTTCCATGTAGACGGACGCCGCTGCCTAAATCATTGCTTGTCTTGCCTATATGGGTACTCCAAAGCCCTCCACTGCCAATTCCGGGTCTGAGTCATGCTCCTTCAACCTTGGCAAATGCCAGGATACAGGCATTACTGTATTCCCATAAGCACCCGACGTTGGCTTCCAGCTCATCAGCCTTGCGCCTGTTCGATTGCACATTATCCAGCATGACAGAAGGGAGGGGAACACGATAAAGTTGCATTTTTTTTCCAAGTCTCGTCACATTTTCCCTTGGAAGTATGAAAATATCCTTTGGAAAGTCCAGTCGGACCATGGAAGTGCAGGCATCTCTGCACCGATCCACAGATATTTGGGAGCATGGCGGGAAAACAGAAATAGTACTTTGTGAAGTCTTACCTGCAGATGAAGATAAATTCATTTTCTTGTTTGATATACACTGAATGAGAACATAATGTTATTAGCCGAAGTAGAAATGTCAAAATATCCTTTCTGCTCTGAATCAATTATTGATCGTCCTGTTTTCATTTCCATTTTCGTTCCTCATGAAATAGTGTTTGTTTAACAGCTTTCGTTTTCGTTCCTTTAACTAGTCTGCACTCCTGGTAGAGGCTGAGTTTTTTTCCTCTGTTCTTAAGGCAAATGACGCATATCTGCAGATGGCTATCGGTAATGCTCCCTGGCCCATCGGTGTGACCATGGTGGGCATCCACGCCCGTACGGGACGAGAGAAGATCTTCTCTAAACACGTGGCCCATGTTCTGAACGACGAGACGCAGAGGAAATACATCCAGGTAAGACGCCGGCACACCAGACATTGAACACTTGAATACTGATTCAGAGCCTTGCCCCATGTAAGTCGGCGATAACCCTCATTTTCCCGCCTTTTTGTGACGTCCTTTCTCTCCACAGGGACTGAAAAGATTAATGACCATCTGCCAGAAGCACTTTTCAACTGACCCATCAAAATGTGTGGAATACAATGCTTTATAACAAACAGATGTCAACACAAGGATCACTGCAGTTGGAGTAAAGTCTGATTTTGGAACATTTAAACCTCGCTGGAAAAGACAACAGTAACCGTGGCTTGGATTTCCAACCTTTTCATCGCAAGGACCCTCCAGATGTTAATTTGACAGGAGACCCCTTACTTGAGAAAATGTTTGTATTTGGTTAGAGGAACGTCGGAGCCTGTCACATACCATCAGAATACCCATCCTTCCACCACCACATCTCAGTAAGCTGGCTCGTAAACGTGAAAAACGTGACATCATGTTGAAATTTTGCCGTTACGCCGCGTTTCTCAACCGATTGAGAATCCTCAGCTGGTTGAGAAAAATCCACACATCGCACTTTTAATAAGTCAGTCGTCAGTTACGATCAGGTCGACATACACGAGCGTGTTTAGTTAAGTGTGTTTAGTAATACTCTGCAGAAAAATAGACTTTCGTTTTGTATCGGCAAGTATTGTACACAATCCATTAACTCCCCAAACAGGATGTCCTTTACCAAGGAGGATTATTAGTGTGAGTTCTGTTGCATCAAAGACCCCGTTATTCCTATGATAGGTCGCCTCTCGTAGGGACGGTCAAGTCAATACAGGATTTTGATTTTTTTTTTTTTCAAGGCAAAATCTGTTAACTGGAGTTGTGGCTTGCATTTCTGTGCCATCTTAATAAAATTCCAATTTTATAATGGCAAGCATCACGGGCTTTTTTCATATGCAGCGTGCAATGAGACTGACTTTTAGTTTGGGATGATTGGGTTCTCTTTTTTTTCTCCAATAGCTTAACTATGGAAAAGGACTATTTTGAATCTATCCTCTGTTTTTCCGTCTGCAGGAAAACTTCTTTATAAAGGCTGAATTTTCTCTTATTATCTTGCAGTGATGTGGTTCAGTAGAATTCGCATTCACGCACACGGCTTGACTTCAGGATTCAGTGAGAACACACCGTTCAGATGAGGTAAAGCGTTATAGCCCAGCCACCGTGCACTGTATAACAGGACAAGGTTTATAGATGAACTGGACCCATGTGTTGTTTCCCTAGTGGGAACCCTTTTCCAGCAGTTATGTGATGGGGACAGCCACGTCACACTGACCTTATGCAGTTTGGTAGCCATGGTGACTCGAGCGGTTCCATATAATTATTAAGAGAGTTGTCTGACGCCCTCAACCCACGTCACTACTGTTTGTGTGTCAGTTTCTGGAACAGACGTCACTGTCGGGGACTCGGCTGGAGGGGACAGGTGGCACTGCCGGTATAAATCACTCATGAAATGTCTGATGCTTCCTTGAAACAGGTAATTACCCGAGCCCACGTGTGCTCGAGCTACAGTCTGCAGCCAGCGTTTCTCCCCCGGAGCATCGCATGGTCGCTCGCTGTAGGAGCAGAGTGGGCGTCCTTTCTTCCACCATAATTAACAGTGCAGAGACAACTGAATTATATGACGTCCTCCGCTCGTGTTTACCTGAGAACGCCACAGGTGCCTGGTCAATGCAGTCAGTGAGAAGGAAACTGAAATATTAATGATGATGATGATATCTCACTTAGTTATCCTTATTTATGTTTGATTATTTGATAATAGCCCTGTGATGGCCTGGCGGCCCGTCCAGGGTGTCCCCCCGCCTGCCGCCCAGTGACTGCTGGGATAGGCTCCAGCATCCCGGCGACGCCGAGAGCAGGATAAGCGGTTTGGATGATGGATGGATGGATAGACAACAGGAGGAAATGTCCAATTGAAAACGATTCTGCACAAACGGTAACAGTCGTCTAACCTTGGACTAAAGCTGCATATCTTTCTTTTCTTCCAGTGTAACATGTTTTATTGTCTGCACTAGTCGTGATTCTCGCCGAGCCTCAAGGCCTTAAATTCGTAGTCTCATGAAAATCATTTGCAGTTCATTTCAAACCAACAATGGACTGCCTTGTGTGTTTATCACGGCTCTGGGTGGCTGTGTCAGCCCTGTTATCTCCCAAGGCCGGTGCAGGGCCCAGCTGAGAGGAGACAGAGTTCATCATGGTCGAACGGGCCAGGCCATAGAAATAACCTACCAGGAATGACATGCCTTCCAACAGTACCAAACCCCATGAACTTCCAGACTACAGCAACTAAAGACCTGTTGAGGACTGGTGGTATGTGAAAAAACAAACGAGTTTCCAAGCAAAAAAGACAACACTTTTTTTTTTTTAGCACAATGTTTTTTTTTGTTGGGGAGGATTTGTTCCCCCTTTTTCTCCCCAATTGTACCCGGTCTCTGCTCCACCCCCTCTGCTGATCCGGGGAGGGCTGCAGTCTACCACATGCCTCCTCCCATACATGTGGAGTCACCAGCCGCTTTTTTTCACCTGACAGTGAGGAGTTTCACCAGGGGAATGTAGCACATCGAAGGATCACACTATCCCCCCCCTGAACAGGCGCCTCGACTGACCAGAGGAGGCGCTAGTGCAGCGACCAGGACACATACCCACATCCGGCTTCCCACCTGCAGATACGGCCAATTGTGTCTGTAGGGACGCCCGACCGAGCCGGAGGTAACACGGGGATTCAAACCGGTGATCCCCATGTTGGTAGGCAGCAGAATAGACCGCCACGCCACCTGGACGCCAGCGGGACAATGTTTGACTAACACTGTTAATGTTATGCAGGCTTCTGAAGCTATTACAAGCAGCTCGTGACATCATCTCATCATGTACCCATCCATCCATCCATCCAGCCATCCATCCATTATCTGAACCGCTTATCCTGCTCTCAGGGTCGCGGGGATGCTGGAGCCTATCCCAGCAGTCACTGGGTGGCAGGTGGGGAGACACCGCCAGTCCATCGTACAGGGCCGACACACACACACATTCAGACCTAGGGACAATTTAGTTTGGCTGATTCACCTGACCTATATGTCTTTGGACTGTGGGAAGAAACTGGAGCCCCCGGAGGAAACCCACACAGCCACGGGGAGAACATGCAAACTCCACACAGACCCGGGACGACCCCCAAGGTTGGGATACCCCGGGGCTTGAACCCAGGACCTTCTTGCTGTGAGGCGACCGCGCTAACCACTGCACCACCGTTCTGCCCCTCATCATGTACCACAACAGATAAAAAAGTGCATTGCAGTTTCTCTGGAACAGACAGGGGCTAAGTGTCACACTGACATACGGCCGTTTTACAGTCCATTTGGGCATGGATAAAGGGTGCATGTTAAATGCAAAAGTGGTTGTTTGGGTGAGTACCCCTCAAGTCCAAAAAGTTGTACCATTTAAACTAGAAGTCTCATAAGAGACACCAGTTGTCCTGAACATTTCTCAGATTTTTTTTTTTTTTTTTTGCAATCAAGGATGACTCAAACCCACATCCAAGTAGTAGAGACCGTATGGTAACACTCACAAATGGAGATGAGGAAAACTGCATAAAAGTTGCTCTTTCCACTGCAGTAGCCTACGCCAACTGTTAAAGAGGGCTTCATCCTCCATCGCAAAATCTGAGAAACTTGAGTTTTGCCAAAGCCAGCATGGTCTGCCTCGTAGAGGAAGGGGCTCTTGTGCAGGACAGCGCAGTCACATCTCAATGTGGACATCATATCACCACCAGGTGTAAATATTAGGCTACATGGCTAAACCATAGCCCGGCACAATCCGAAGCAAGATGCACATTTCCAGGAGCAAAATGGGCCCAGCACTATGAAATTCTGCGTCAGGGTCCAACATTTTCTGCTTGTTCTGCTGCCCATCCCCACAAGGATGGGTTCCACTGTGTGAGACTTGAGTATTCAAATCAAAAAGCGGCCTGTGTGCTCTCTGATTAACCTTAATATGGCTCTTGTGCCTGTAATCTCTGCCATGTATCTTGATTATCTACTCATTTGTGCCTGAATAATGATTTGGAAATGAGATTAGAGATGACAGCCAACCTGCCACAGTGGCCCCTATACTTGTGATCTAATAATGCCTGAGCTGTCGGACGATAATGAAAGTTTGTATTCTTGCCATGAGACCCCTCACTATTTTTTTTTCTAATGACCTGGGATCTATGCGGAGTCCCATCAGTGACTGTAAGATCTGGGCTGTCTTCTAAGAGAATGGGCCCTGTGATCCTTTGTTCCTGCGTAGAACCGTGGAAGGGGTGGTTGTAGGAGGGATCCGCTCCGTGCCATTAACTCGTTCAAATCCCCAAGCCTCGTGCAGGGATTAGCCCCACAGTCCTGTGTAATTGTATATATTAGCATGTCAATGTGGAATTCAAAGCAGATGCGTTGTTCTGATGCATGATTGTTATCCGGAGTCCTATTTCAGGGTTAATCATGGGGAGGTTAATTGGGTTAGGTGAGATAATCTTCAAGTGATTTCACGATCACTGAAAATCTTGCAAGCAAGGCTTAGAAAAATTATGAAGACCTAAACAAACAGAAAATAGGCATGCACACAAATCATGCATGCAAGCTGTATTTTTGGAAGAGTGTTGCTCTAAGGCTGGAAAATCATGTCCTTATTAATTGTGTTTTGAAACGATTCTGCTTCGTACATGAAGAACAGGACAACAGCTAATTTCCATAAGGTGGACCATTGCAGGATGTCTTGGCTTAACTGTATATTTCCTGGCGATGGCTCTCTGACAATAATTTCCTTTGCAGCACCTTGTCGGTGGTCCTCAGCCAGCCTGCCTGTCTTTGATTAGTGCATTATTTCCCTTTTGATGAGGGTTCTGGGTGACCGATCGTTGCCAGGCACCTGAGCAGTGAGCAGTGGTGGAGAGCAATTACCTGTGGAGACATAGAATGTCATGGCACACACACACACACACACACTTCCTGTTTCCCCCGCTGTTCTTTCTTTCTAGATCACTGGCAGCTTAAGTTCAAGCTCCACTTTATTGTCATATGTGTTTAGAACACAGTGAAATGCTTGTGCTCTGGTTCTCTCTGCCTTAAGACAAAGGGACACAAGGTCAAAGGGACACAAGGACACACCACCCCCCCAAAAAACACTACAGACCTACATAGACTATGTACACATGAATTCATACATACAGTACACGATAACACAACAATGTAAAGTACATATGGTTGCATCAGCTGTTCAGCAACCTGACTGCCTGTGGAAAGAAACTGTTACTGAGACGGGTGGTGTGTGGGTTAATGCACCGGTAACGTTCTTTAGATGGAAGGAGAGACAGAACATGAGCGGGGTGGCTGGTGTCCTTAATGATGTTTTGGGCTTTCCTTTTGCAGCGAGAGGTGTAAATATTATGGGGTTGTGGTAGTTCCATGCCAGTGATTGTTGCTGCTGTCTTAACAGTCTTTTGAAGCAGTCTGCAGTCCTGAGCAGTCAGGTTGCCAAACCACACTGGAACCCAGCCTGTCAAGACCCTCTCAGTGGGGTCCGCGGTGGTGTAGCGGTCTAAGCATCGGCTTTGTGTCGATGCAGTTGCCCACTGGGGACTGGGGTTCGCGCCCCGGTCTCGTCAGATCCGACTATGGCCGGACTCGATGAAGCAGCAATAACTGACTACGCTGTCTTGGGGAGGGGGGCGGAGTCGGCTTGTGTTCGTCACATAAATGCGTCTCTGGGTGGGTTGGAAAAGCAGTGGTTCGGCCTGGATTCGCCTTGTCACAAAAGTGGTGAAGCGACTCCTTCGAGACTGCCGGCCGGAGAGATGCAGTTGGCGAACGCTTGCAGTACGAGGGTGGGTGTTTGAACTAAAATAGGGATCGATTGGCCACTAAATTGGGAGAAAAAAGGGAAAAATAAGAAATAACTTTATATTAAAAAAAAGACACTCTCAGTGGTGCTGCCATAAAAGTTCATAAGAGTTTTGGTACTCATACCAAAACTCTTGAGACGCCTCAGAAAATACAGTCTCTGCTATGCCTTCTGGAGGCTGCAATTGGTGTTGAGCGACCATGTGAGGGAGTCTGTGGTGTGTAACCCGAGAAATCTTAAAACTGTCCACAATTTCAACAGACAAACCATTGATGGAAATAGGAATGGGATTTCCTCTGATCTTTCTAAAGCCAACAATGATTTCTTTTTGTTTTATTGACATTTAGAAAGAGGTTGTTGTCATGGTACCTTATGGTTAAATCTTCCACTTCCCCCCTACAGGCCTTTTCATCACTGTCATTTATTAGGCCAGTCACCGTGGTGTCATCTGCAAATGTAATGATGCTGTTGTCATTATTATGTTTAAACCACAAGAAATAATCCAGCTGACATGGAAGCGAGTTTTTCTCTTTAATGACCTCTGCTACACATTCTCACAACGCATGCACCCCCCCCCAAAACCCCAACAGTTGTTGCAGTGTGTATACAACACCCCCCCCCCAAAAGAACACAGAACTTGTGCATAACTGAATCCTTATCAGGATTGCTGAACAACTATAAGTAGGATGCCCTTGAGGCCTACAAATGGAACTCTGTGACATAGTCCTTTAAGTAAGCAGGGTGGGCCCTTGCTCAGACTGGCCGGCCCTCCTCAACTCCTGGCCTCTCCAAAGCAGCTGTGGAGGCACCCAGAGTTTGACCCGGAGCATGGCCCATCACTGAGTCTGACTGGAGGCCAGGAGGAGATTGAGGAGGCTGCAGGTCAGGAGCTGGTTGTGGTTGCTAAGGTGCTGGTGGCTGTAGGGGCTGAGGAGTATGAGGGGGGCCCCCTGTGGCTCTATATGTGCTGGCACCAGTGGAGGAGAAACTGGTGGTGGTAGGACCACCGCTTCCTTCCATGGTTTTTTCGCATTCCTCAGTCTTTTGGCATGCCAGTGAGCTCCGTCGCTAAGCATGAAAGTGGCTGGTGCCAGCTGGCAGCCAACCTGGAAGGGCTGAGTCCAGTATGATGCCATGTTGTTGGCCTGATGATGCCTACGGGCTCGGACCCAGTCACCCACCTGGATAGCAGTGCCCTTGATCCTGTATTTCCGGTCAAAATACTGCTGCATGTCTGTTTACGGAGGCTTTGGCCCGTGCCTGGGGACTGCCCGCTGCAGGTGCTGCCATGCCTTGTGTCTGCCCAGCGGCAGTTCCATTACTTGAACCAGCATGAGGCATGCTGGAGAGGCTCCAGTTGTGACGTGCTGGCATGCCCTGTAGTGCATCAGGGTTTGGTTGAGTGCTGTCTGAAACACACACCCCTGAGCCAGGTGCGCTCGGCTGTCGTTCTTCAAGCCCTGATTGAACTGCTCAATGCCTCCGTTTGCTTGTGGATTGTAGTACACCACGCAGATGTGTTTTATTCCTCTATCCCCGAGGAACCTGGAGAAATCTGCAGAGGCTGGGGCAAAATAATGGGCCACAGACATCGCCCCAGCATGAGAGTTCATCAGACACTCTAGCAAATGGAATGAGCTCCTCAGGAACCTTTGCTTGCCATCCAGAGCGTATGTACATGTGTAACGTGGTCAGTATGGGGTCACGCTCTGATTCCTGTTGTAGCTCCTCCAGTGACACCGCTGGCTGTATTGGTGTGTGGAGCATCTGGATGAGTTCAGGTTCTGTGTCATCGCCTGGAGAGACAACTGGTGTGGGGGCATCAATAGAATGTGAGAGTAGCTCAGCGACCACATTGTCCCTCCCAGGGGTACATTTCAGCTCATAATCATATTGCCTCAGGCGTTCACCCCATCTGTGCAGATGCAGGGGTTTATGGCCCGGGCTGACAGCCTGATGCTGTCAGCAATGCAGTCAGGGCCTGATGGTCCATTCGCAGGATGAAACACCGTCCGTAGAGGTAGAGGTGCCACATCTTGTAGGCCCAAACACAGGCGAGCGCCTCACACTCATCTACAGAGTAGCACTGTTCTGTTGGTGTTAAGGCTCTGGAGGCAAAGGCTACAGGCCTCTCCACCATGTCTTGTACCTATGACAGGACGGCTCCAATTGCACGAGCTGAGGCATCACAGGTGACGATAGTTGGGCAGTCTGGATTGAAGTGGGCCAAAACAGGGGGTGTTGTGATATGGGCTTTCAGTGTTTGCATGGCCTCTGATTCGACACATTTATTGAGCACAGAATAGATTTTTGTTTGCTCAAGTGTAATTTCTTTTCAAAATATCATGTATGTGCTTGCAACATATATTTTCCTGTGCGCAAAATCTCTCATTGTGCGCTCAAAACCCATCATTGCTCGCTCAGGATACTGGCACAAATGTAAGGCCATACAGCTGCTGCTGCTCGGGTTTCGGAACATTAAGGAACCGTACACCCACCACGTGCGGACTATCCGCGTATCTGGGGCCGCTACGGCGTTGCCCACAGCAGCGATGTTTTAGGTGCACCATGGCACACCAGAAGAAATGGGTGAAAACGGCAAACAATTACAACAAACTGCTTACTTCCAACGTAGTCTAGTAGTGCATCCGATGTCTGACTTCCGTTTGCTGCGGAGCTTCCGCTTCCGCTCGGGAAGGGCTAAAAATAGCTCTGGACGCTGCCCCGTTGCGAAAAAAATCCTTTGTCCCTCTACGCCGAGACGGTGACGCAGGAGCGCCATTTTCCTCTTGTCGCGAATATCGTCGTAGCCCAGAGCGCCCAGGCACACCGTGAAGCTATGGAGCCAAGTCGCCCACCGAGCTGGATTGAGCTCCGGCGGGGAAAGGTGCAGGTGGGGGTAGACTCAACTCTGCCATACTCGTCGGCAACGTTATTGTAACGATCACGGGTGTGTAGACTCGCTAGCCCTCGGCTAACGGGTCGGACCCTTTAGCTGGCTGGTTAGCGCAGTCGCCCGTGACGTGGCACTTCCGGGTTCGCTTCCCGGCTGCCCCTTGAATTCGCTACATTGATGCCAGCAGTGGGTTGGGGAGACCGTGAGGGGGCAGTGTAACGACTCGCTAGCCCTCGGCTAACGGGTCGGACCCTTTTTAGCTGGCTGGTTAGCACAGTCGCTCGTGACGTGGCACTTCCGGGTTCGCTTCCGGGTTCGCTTCCCGGCTGCCCCTTGAATTCGCTACATTGGGGCCAGCAGAGGGTTGGGGAGACCGTGAGGGGGCAGTGTAACGATCACGGGTGTGTAGACTCGCTAGCCCTCGGCTCGCCGGTGACGTAGCACTTCCGGGTTCGCGTCCCGGCTGCCCCCTGAATTCGCTACTTTTTAATCCAGTCGGTACGGGAGCGCGTGTTTCCGTTGTCTTTGGCTCTAACTGGGGCAGTGTCTGCTGTCTGTGTCCAGGCTGAGCAAACCAGACGAGCCACTCGTCACCACACGCGGAAGAGGAACAAGGAACGTCTGCAGACGTACAAATGACTTACCCCTTTACTGTGACGTCACGGTTTGGTTTACGCCTACCTCTCACGGTACGGCTTGGCTTGGCTTGGCTTGGCCTGCGACTCTTCTACAATTGCAAGTTTCCTGCTATCAAGGGGAAACTTGTTTGGCGAGCAGAATTCAGCAGCTGGACTGAAAACACGGCCTGTCTTTTCCACGAGATGTTGTCTGCTGCATAAATGCAGTGCCTGTGGAAATGTGCACCTCTTCTGCCTTGCAGTCTGAAATATTTCCCCACCTTTGACGTATTGCTGTATAAACTACAAGAAAGGGGTTGTTTAAAAAAAGGTGTGTATGATAACTACGTTGTATCCTCCTCATATTCTTCGTATAGTATCTTATAATTCTCTGATCCACGTTCAATGTTGTATTCTGTTAATTGTGTGAACACAACATCCATTGCATGTCTGTCCATCTTGGGGGAGAGATCCCTCCTCGGTTCTTCTCCCTGGGGCTTCTTCCTATTTTTTTCTCCCTGTTAAAGGGTTTTTAGGGTGGTGTTCCTTCTCCGGTGTGAGGGTCTAAGGACAGGATGTTGTGTTGCTGTAAAGGCCCCAGAGGCAAATGTGGAATTTGTGATATTGGGCTGTACAAATAACACTGACTTGACTCTGCCACACATTCTCACAACGCACGCGCACCCCCGCCCTCCCCAAAAAACCCCAACAGTTGCCACAGTGTGTACACAACAGTCATATTTGGCAACACAGTCATGCGTAAACAGACTGAACGATAGGGGACTGAGACAGCTGCCCTGAGGCGCGCCGGTCCTAAGAACTAATGTGAATGAGTATGTTTCACCTATTCTTACAGTCGGGGGCCAGCCTGTCAGGAAATCAAATAACCAATTACAGGTAGCGCTGGCCAGACCAAGACCTCCGAGTTTCAACACCAGTTTGAATGGTACGGTTGTGTTTAAAACAACATAAAAACATCATTCTGACATAGGTATTTTTCTTTTCAAGGTGTACTAAAGCAGTATGCAGAGCAAGGGAGTTAGTGTCATCTACAGATCTATTGGAACAGCAGGCAAACTGTAATGGGTCAAGGGTAACAGGAATATTACATTTTATATCAGAATCAGAAGTAGAATCAGAATAAACTTTATTGGCCAAGTGTGCCGATGCACACACACAAGGGATTAGACTCCGGTTTGCAGCAGCTTCTAGTACTTGTGTGTATCTCTCTCTCACACACACACACACACACACACACACACAAAGAAAACAAAACAAAAAAGCAAAACAGAAGAAATTGATGGAATAATAAACAGAATACTGGAAGCAAAGTACGTATGCATAACCGTTATGTTACCACGATACAAAGTTTTGTTATGATTGAATAATTACTAACTTATGCTTATATATGATTATATACTAATATTAGAACTTTATAACTTATTATGCTTATATATAATATGTACTTATATCATGTACTAAAAGTATATACTCTACATTTATTATCTATCATATAATTTTATACTATACTGTATACCTATGATATAATGAGTATAACCATGACCATGTCTTGGTTATACTCATTCGTAGTATATCGGTGGTTCGGGCATCTGATCAGGACGCCTCCTGGGTGTCTTCCTTTGGAGGTTTTCCGGCCACGTCCAACTGGGAGGAGACCCCGGGGTAGACCCAGAAGTCACTGGAGGGACTACATGTCCAATCTGGCCTGGGAACACCTTGGGATCCCCCAGCTGGAGGGCGTTGCTGGGGAGAGGGATGTCTGGAGTGCCCTACTTAGCTTGCTGCCACCTCGGCCCCACCCTGGAGAAGTGGCTGAAGATGAATGAATGAATGATGAGTATAACAATAACAGTAATAATTTGCAGCCAGTATACAGCAGTTGCATGTGTATTAACAATTGCACAGCGTTCTTCTATGTGACGTAACCAGTCTTTCCAGACACGTCATAATAACAGAGACCGGTGTTTTCCTAGCTGCAGGCACAATGGTGGTTTTCTTAAAACGCACAGTGACATGAATATCTGGATTTACACATTGTTTTATTTTTCTCCCCAGTTGTACCTGGCCAGTCACCCCGCTCCCAGAGCCGTCCCGGTCTCTGCTCCACCCCCTCTGCCGACCCGGGGAGGGCTGCAGACTACCACATGCCTCCTCCCATACATGGGGAGTCGCCAGCCGCTTCTTTTCACCTGACAGTGAGGAGTTTCACCAGGGGGACGTAGCGCGTGGGAGGATCACGCTATTCCCCCCAGTTCCCCCTCCCCCCCAAACAGGCGCCCCAACTGACCAGAGGAGGTGCTAGTGCAGTGACCAGGACACATACCCACAGACACGGCCAATTGTGTCTGTAGGGACGCCCGACCAAGCCGGAGGTAACACGGGGATTCGATAGGCAACGGATACGCTACCCGGACGCCCCGATTTACACACATTTTTGTCGTTCACAGAGGTACCTATGGAAACACAGCTAACTATGAGATGACTCTAGTTCCCTCCCTGTATCTTCCCTCTCTATAAGAAAGGCACAGAACAATTCCTGTTCTCAAATTGCCAGGGATGATATCAGCAGCCACAAAGGCAGCGTAATGTCATCACCGCTTATCAAGAGGCTGATTTTATTGGCCGGGCTCAGATGGGGCTTAAAGGTCGTGCTGGGCATACATCATAGTTAAAATGCTAAACACGGTGCTCAGTGTGATGTACTGCGGCCAGGCCCAGGTTGGGTCAGCCCTGCAGCAGCAGCAATGCACCAGAGAGGAAAGCGAGGGAGGTGCATCTCAGAGAGGAGCACGGTGCCAAATCCCTTCACAGGTACTGTAGAATGGAAAACGAGGGAGAGAAGGGGGGGGGGGACAGTTTTATGAGCTGAAAAGGAAGGTATAAAAACTCTTAGTGGTTTGATCATCTCAGTTCAGCTCTTCTCCACACACCATCTTGTCTGCTTTTATAGCTGCAAGCAACAATCGGGCACGTCTCCACTCAAACTGTCTCTGTCCTTGGCAGAAACCATCACTCCACATGACCAGTCCTGTCAGTAAGAGAAGAAGAGAAGAAAGGGAAGGAAAGGGGACAAAATGGGAGCCGTAGGGAAGGAAACACCACAGGGAGAGAGAAAAGGGACCGCAGGAAGGAGGGGGGAAGTGCTTTTGACCAGGTATAAAACAATCTTGTGTAACTTGGATAGATACTAGATCGCCATGGGCACTGCAGACGGGTGAGGTGAAACTGAAACTCAGGAGACCTAAAGGAGCATTAGAAGACGGCACCGACAGATGCAAATCTCAGGAATCAGGAACACTTTGTCATTTCACTTCATGCACTTGCATACAGGAGATGAAACAACATGCCGTGTCCCCCGGCCCACAGCAGCACAACACAAAGAGAACAACACATCCAACACTACAAGAACACACACACCCAAACTAAACAACAAAAACATCACTGCCCAAGGGAACGAACACCGGTCTGCATGGGCTAGCAGTTAGCCTAGCCTGCCCCATTGCTCTCCCAGCTGATCCAGCGCCAGCTCTCCCAGCTGATCCAGCGCCAGCTCTCCCAGCCATCAAACGAAGACAGAACTTAGACGCAGACGTGGACAAACGGTACTGGGTGAGGCCGCCGCAAACGTGAATTCGTGCCGCCATCTTCCCACACCGGTACTGGGTGAGGCCACAAATGACACAGGAACACAGGTAGATCTGACTTTCCTTTCCTCCCAGGCTGGAATCATGCATTTAAGGCCTCCGGTCGCAAAAGCTGTCCTTGTTGATTCAAACCGTGTATACTGGCCCCTCCCTGGACGATACAGGGTGTGGCCCTACAGGCTGCAGGCAACTACAACAAACAGCACACCTTCACTCAGTCATGTGGGAGAGTAACTCCGGCCGGCTGTCTCAGTGGTCAGTCCTCTGGAGTTGTACAATAGGTTTGCTGCTGGTTTTTCATGTCATTTTAGAGAGAGGGAGACGGAGGAAGGGAGGTAGACAGAGGGAGGGAGAGACGAAGGGGGACAGGGGGGAGAGAGTGAGGCAGAGAGAGGGTGAGACAGACAGAGCGGGAGAGAGGAAGGGAGATATGGGGGGAGAGGGAGTGAGGGAGAGAGCGAGACAGTGACACAGAGAGAGGGAGAGAAGGGGGACAGAGGGGGGGGGGGAGTGAGACAGACAGAGAGGTGAGAGAGAGTGAGACACAGGAAGAGAGGGTGAGAGACAGAGAGAGAGAGGGTGAGACAGACAGAATGAGAGAGAGAGTGAGACACAGAGAATGAGAGAGAGAGAGTGAGACAGACAAACAGACAGAGGTGAGAGAGAGAGGGTGAGACAGACATAATGAGAGAGAGAGAGAGAGTGAGACACAGGATGAGAGAGAGAGAGTGAGACAGACAGAATGAGAGACAGAGAGGTGAGAGAGAGACAGACAGAGTGAGAGAGGGAGAGTGAGACAGACAGAATGAGAGACAGAGAGTGAGTCAGACAGAGAGGTGAGAGAGTGAGACAGACAGAATGTGAGAGAGAGTGAGACAGACAGAATGAGAGACAGAGAGGTGAGAGAGTGAGACAGACAGAATGAGAGACAGAGAGGTGAGAGAGTGAGACAGACAGAATGAGAGTGAGACAGAGAGAGAGGGAGACAGACAGAATGAGAGACAGAGAGTGAGTCAGACAGAGAGGTGAGAGAGTGAGACACGGGAAGAGAGATAGAGTGAGACAGACAGAATGAGAGACAGAGAGTGAGTCAGACAGAGAGGTGAGAGAGTGAGACACGGGAAGAGAGATAGAGTGAGACAGACAGAATGAGAGTGAGACAGAGCGAAAGAGTGAGAGAGAGAGAGGGAGAGTGAGACAGACAGAGTGAGAGAGTAAAAGAGGGAGGTGGGGGAAAGGGAAACACCCCTCCTCCTCCTCCTCCTTATGAAGCGTTGATCCAGTAGGTTCCCAGGGTCACATGTGTCGGACCTACAGCGTCCGCCCCCCGGTGGAGTGAGTCCCGTCTGACCCGGGGACGGTCCGTTCCGTCCTTTGTCCTTATTGGCTGTTCAGAGGTAGCCGAGCCGTCACACGCGCCCCCCGAGCAGCAGCCGCGCGCGTTCCGGGTCTGGGGCGAGTGACTCCGGCAGCCACGTGCCTCTCGGCCCAGCGCGCGGACGCGCGAGTTCGAGTCTCGGTGCTCGGGTTCGCCTCCTCGTGCGGGGAGAGAATGCGGTAGAAAGTTTCTCGCCGGAACCGGAACCGGACGCTGGCCACGACGTGCAGCGATGCTGCTCTGCACGCACGGCGTGGACGGAGCGCGGACGGAGCGCGCTGCCGCCGCCGCCGCCGGGGCGGTGCTGGGCGACAGCGGCGCCGACGAGCGGTGCCACCCCGCCTTCGCGTACGACACGGCGGTCGGCACCCTGGTGGCGGTGGCCGTGTACGTGGCGGTGAAAGTGAGCCTGGACGGCGTCAGGCGGTGGCGGGCCAGGGCGTCGGTGCTCATCGTGGGCTCCGGACCGGTCGGGCTGACGGCCGCGCTGGTCGCTGTTCGCTCCGGGAAGGTGCTGAAGCTGACCGTGCTGGACGAGAGGTACCGGACGGCCCTGCTGTGCCGCCCCCAGCAGATCGCTCTGGATCCCCGCAGCGTCAAGTTTCTGCTGGGTCTCGGGGTGGACTTTGACAACGTGGAGGGGTGCTGGCACGACGAGCACTTCTTCACCAAGATCGGCGTGTTTCAGGAGTATCTGCTGAGCATCCTGGAGCAGAAGAAGCAGAAGGTGGACCTCAAGGTGCAGCTCGGAACCAAGGTAGGAGCCCGGTGCCCTTTGATTGCAGCCCAACATATTACCGTCAGCGTGCAGTCTGCTGCGCCACGTCGTTATGGGACCTCCTCAAAGTCAGAACCTGTAGCTGTCATGCAGCCTCCAGTATGCCTGCTGGCCAGGTGAGGCTGAATCCCACAGTAATTCCAGAGCCACCCTGTAAACTTCATTACCCGGGGTACAGCTACTCAGACATGGACGCCTAAAGCCACCGTCCCCCCACATAATGTTTAATAGTCCCTGTGCAGCCCTCATTAAAGGTCCTTGGTAAGGCATGTTACACAGCTTTTGTCACTTGGGTTGATACACCTCTTCAGGTCCCTGAGACAGAGAGAGAGGAAGAGGGAGAGAGAGAGACATAAAGAGAGAGACATAAAGAGAGACAGAGAGAGAGAGAGACATAAAGAGAGAGACAGACAGACGGAGAGAGAGGGAGAGAGACAGAGAGAGAGACAGACAGACAGAGAGAGAGGGAGAGAGACAGAGACAGAGAGAGAGAGACATAAAGAGAGAGAGAGAGAGACAGACAGAGAGAGAGAGAGAGAGTGGGAGAGAGAGACAGACAGACAGACAGAGAGAGAGAGAGAGAGAGACAGACAGACAGAGAGAGAGGAAGAGGGAGAAAGAGAGACATAAAGAGAGAGACAGAGAGAGAGAGAGAGAGAGAGAGAGAGAGAGAGAGAGAGAGAGAGAGAGAGACATAAAGAGAGAGACATAAAGAGAGAGAGGGAGAGACAGATAGAGAGGGAGAGAGACAGAGAGTGGGAGAGAGAGACAGACAGATAGAGAGGGAGAGAGAGAGAGACAGACAGAGAGAGAGAGACAGACAAACAGAGAGAGAGAGAGGGGGAGAGACAGACAGACAGAGAGAGAGAGAGAGACAGACAGAGAGAGAGAGAGACAGACAGATAGAGAGGGAGAGAGACAGAGAGTGGGAGAGAGAGACAGACAGATAGAGAGGGAGAGAGAGAGACAGACAGACAGAGAGAGAGAGAGAGACAGACAGAGAGAGAGACAGACAGACAGAGAGAGACAGACAGACAGAGAGAGAGAGAGACAGACAGACAGAGAGAGAGAGAGAGAGACAGACAGACAGAGAGAGAGAGAGCGACAGAGAAAGAGAGAGACAGACAGAGAGAGAGAGGGGGGGAGAGAGAGGGAGAGAGAGAGACAGAGAGAGAGGGAGAGAGAGAGAATCTTAGACATGCAGGAGCTGCTGGTGTTTCACACTATGCCATCGTCATTTGTAAACACCCGGTCCTCCCCAAGTGAATCGCTGTGTGCATTGACTCGGAAGGGGAGGGGAAGGGGAAGGGGGGAAGGGGAAAGGGGGAAGGGGGGGGAGTCAGCGGTTCTGTGTGCTGCTGAGAAGCCGGTTAATGCTGCAGCCTCTCCTGGCTGTCGACCGTCTGTCTCACATGGAGAGACGCTCTCCTTCGCTGGCGGGCGGGCCGGCCAGTTGTAGCTGCCTACTTTACAGTTCACCGCTCTGTCCTCTAGGAGGGCATTAAAAACCGGAAGTACTAGGGGTGTGAGAAAATATCCATACACTCGAGTATCGCGATAGTATCTTTTCTGATACTGTATCGACTCTCAAAACCACGGTATCGGTTTTTGATTGTTTACTAACATGTTGTGTGGTGTGTAACCCCACGGCGGCGAGACCGCAGTGTTGTCGTCTCTCTTCAGCCATGTGACTCTTCCACTGCAACACAGCGGCGTAAACTGAGACAGGAAGTAGCGCAAGCACGAAGAACACAGGCCTGGGAAACCGCAATATATCGCCTTTCTCGTGGTGTGTTGTGATACGCATCGTATCGCCAGAGTCTCGCCAGCACACAGCCCCAGTAAACGCCTCGTTTCCACCAGATAGGCTTCGAGTAGTGGTTACCTGCTCTGTGCATTTCTCCACTTGGACTATTTCATTTGAATAACTCACAAATAAACTAACGTACAAATTCACGCCGGACAACAAACATGTCAGGCCTGCAAGTTTAAAGTGTCCTAAAGCTTTATGACACCAGATAACACAGTATTGTATAATGTATGATGTTAGCTCGAACAGGTCCAGCAGTAAGCTAACCTGCTACATACTACAGTGCTGCTTGAAAGTATGTGAAGCCCTTGAGCAGTTTAGATGTTTCTGTTGTTTTACCATGATTTTCTTATTCCAATCATCACCAGTTTTCATGTATGAAGTGTCAGATATATGTTTATCAGTTGCAGGTACTTGTGTTTAGTGGGACTTGTTTAAGTAGCCCAAAAACTACATGAAACATGGAATTAGTGTATGTGCAAAAGTAAGTGAACCCCCAGCTGCAGTGGTTCAGTCCAGCAGGTAACAGACTCGGGTGAAACACATTTGGCTGCTTAATTA
Organism: Lampris incognitus; assembly: GCF_029633865.1. Classification (NCBI taxonomy): domain Eukaryota; kingdom Metazoa; phylum Chordata; class Actinopteri; order Lampriformes; family Lampridae; genus Lampris; species Lampris incognitus. Next base: position 67,138,604 of record NC_079216.1, read on the forward strand.
ATCATTTAAGCAGACCAATGAAATGAGACATCCTTGGGAAAGGGTTTGGCCTGCACTAATTAAAAGAGAGAGGAAACCAACCAAACCACTGTGGTCCCATACAAATCAACAATGCCGAGAGCAAAGGAGATATCCGAGGACATGAAGAAGAGGGTAGTGATAGCCCATCAGTCTGGGGAGGGATATAAGACCATCTCCAAGAGATTCCAGCTCCATCCATCCACTGTAAGACAAATAATGTACAAATGGAGGGCCTTCAACATGACAGCAACTCTGCCTAGAAGTGGACGCCCATCAAAACTATCACCCAGAAGCACCAGAAGAATAATAAATCAGGTAAAGGCCAACCCACACATCACCTCTAGAGAGTTGCAGACCTCTCTGGTAGCATCTGGGACAAATGTGCATGTGTCTACAATCAGACGGAAACTGAATAGCCATGACATTCATGGGAGGGTTGCTAGAAGGAAGCTTCTGCTCTCAAAAAAGAACAAAGCTGCCCATTTCAACTTTGCCAGAGAGCACTTGGGACAAACCAGAGACCTTCTGGAAGTCCATTCTCTGGACAGACGAGTCCAAAATAGAATAATTTGGTCACAATCAAAACCAACATGTTTGGCAAAAAGCCAACACTGCATATGAAGAGAAGAACCTCCTCCCAACAGTGAAGCATGGTGGTGGAAATGTGAAGGTCTGGGGTTGCTTTTCTGCTTCTGGACCTGGACGACTCCATATTATCCAAGGAACCATGAATTCTACTGCATATCAACAAATTCTTGACCAGAATCTCCTGCCGTCAGTCAGGGAGTTGAAGCTGGGACGAAAATGGATTATGCAACAAGACAATGACCCAAAGCATTCCAGCAAAGCTACAAAGGAACGGCTTCAGAGAAAGAGGATTCGTACTCTGGATTGGCCCAGTCAAAGTCCGGATCTTAATCCAATTGAAATGTTGTGGCGAGACCTGAAGAAGTTGGTACATACCAGATGTCCCTCCAACCTCTCTCAGCTGGCGGAGTTCTGCAAGGAGGAGTGGGCAAAAAGCCCCATAAGCAGATGCGAGAGACTGGTTAGTGGTTACAGAAGACGTTTGGTTGAAGTAATGGCTGCAAAAGGAGGAGCCACAAGCTACTAATACAAGGGTTCACATACTTTTGCACATGTTAAATGTTCAGTTTTTATGAAATAAACCACCTTTGTTGAATTAAATAATGAAAATATATCTCTTTTTGTGTGTGTGTCCATTATTTGGAAGGTGTGCTTTACAAATTGGGATTTGGATGTATGTGTAATAAGCTTATTTTAATGTTTTTTTTACAAAAACAGTGACCCTGTCTGGAGGGTTCACAAACTTTCAAGCAGCACTGTATGTCATCCTCAAACCGGAGAGGAAGTCTAGCTTAAGTTTGTAGGCCAGTGGAAAGAAAAAAATGGTATCATAGTAAACAAAAATCTCTTCCAAGGATGTAATCTGGAATCCGTTCAATCACGAAATTAGGCATCCTATTCCGAGTTTTAAAGAATGGTGTTGTGTATTACAGACCTTGGCAGAGTATCACATCTAAAAATGACAGTGACTTCTGGCATACGATTTCACCCAAATGAGTCGGATTAACGAGTAGGACCCAGCTGCAGTCTGCAGAACAGGGCAGGGCTACACATGGGGCGGGGCTACACATATAGCCCCCTAACCCTAATCTTAACCTCTACATGTTCAGCCCCGCCCCACAAATGTGTAGTGGCACCCCACGCTAGAGGCTGCAGCTTGGTGTGCTTGTAATGAACCACAGAAATGTGTTAGATGATTGTTAAGCATATAATGATCATGGTGGCTGTGACAGTAACCAAGGAGAATGGTAATGGATAGGCGTACATTTTCTACTCAAGTCACCACGCTTCTGAAATGTGTCTCCCATGTGATGAAGCGCTCAATCAAACATTCTGCAAGTGTACAACCTGTTTCCAAACATGGCCTCATAATACAGGGAAAACCAGCCAGTTTGTTTCAGGGTGTGTGACAGGTATTTCAGCACTGGCTTGGAGACAAAGAGAATCAGGAGTAGTTCATGTGGCCAATAAGGGACATCTCCGCCCAATTAAGCATCCATCTCCTGTATGTGTGTGTGTGTTTGAGTAGGAAGAGAAGCTTGGGAACTGTGTGTGACTCGCTACCCTACACAGACTGTGAAGAACTGATGGCTTGTTGCTCGCATGTCTTGAAAAGCAGAGATATACGGTAGACCATGTCAGTACTCCAAAAGGGAATTTTTAAAAACACTGAGAGCTCTCCATGTTGAACTGCTCTAGTGCGGCTCTGTGAATATGTATGTATGGGTGCCAGGGGCGTAGCACAAAATTCTGGGCCCTATACATAAGCAGTCTCTGTGGGCCCCTTTCCTCTTTTGTCTCTCATGCATCACTTTCACATCATTGCAGCTATGATGCTGATAAATGTATGATACTGCGTGTGTTCCAGTACTAGCTAGCTAGCTAACTCCTGCTGTGTTCAGGTAATAGGAGTTAAGAGTTAGCTAGCTAGCTGATACCTAGCTGTGGTGGTAGGCGTTAGCTAGTCACCTTTCTTTTAAAAGCTTATAGCTCACCTTTCCTTTGGAAGAAATTACTCAGCAGTTATCCAAAGGAACTGAACCAAGTGCAACTGGACTTGGTTATATATTGGGTCAGTTGCACTTGATTCAGTTCCTTTGGATAACTATGACCTGGATGAATGAGAACATTCACAGACATACTCAGCAGTTGTTTTCCCTCATTTTGCCTTCTCTCCCTTTCCTTTTTTTCTTTTCTTTTCTTGAGCCCAGATTTTGCTTTCTTTGGGAAAGACATGACTCTGTGCTTTTGCTTGTATCAGCAGTCACTCGCAACAGGACTAGATGAGCTGCTCTGAGAGATGCTCGTGAGGGGCGGACTAAATGATTTTGAACCTTTTGTAAGGGGTGAGAGAGGCCTCAGAGAGCCTTCACTATTTTCTTTAAGTCCCTCAACCGATGTATTGGGCCAATTTTAACTGAAGTTATGACACTAATTAGTTAGAAATAAAAATTTGCAAAACAAAACAAACATTTAATTCCAGGCTTCCCGAGGGCCCCCCCCCCACCCCCTTGAGGCCCCCCCTTCTGGGCTCTGGTAGGTCCTTCCCCTTCCCCCCCACTACACCGCCGCTGATGGGTGCGCTAGAAAGCCTGTCTAAATGTCCTTAAAGTACCGTGCCTGAACGTTGTAGCGGCGAGGTTGCACGGATCTGTAAATTACACCTGGTGTCTAGTCGTCCACACTTACCCAAAACCAGAATTCAGAGCTGCCTCCCTCAGGATGAATGTCTTTACACATGCTCAATAATCCAGGTGAGAAAATCAAAGAAAGTTGAATCAGTTCATCTGGACACAACGTTTATTGAGAGATATGTTTCATCACTCGTCTAATGCCCCTTTTCCCCTACATGGTACCGGCTCAACTCGACTCGGCCTTTTTTCACTTTCCATTACTGGAAAGTACCGGCATTTTGGTAACTGTTGCCACTTTTCTGGTACCACCTTTGTCGAGGTTCCCTCGTGAAGTGTAACACACCTTATCCGCATGTGTGTTAGCAGCCGTGTAGCACAGAATTCTGGGCCCTGTACATCAGCGGTCTCTGTGGGCCCTTTCCTCTTTTGTCTCTCACGTGTCACTTTTTTGAGTTCTAGCACACTGTATATTATTTACCATCACGGTACATTAATCTGTCTGTGAAAGTTCTCATTCATCCAGGTCATGGTTATCCAAAGGAGTTGAATTACATTAGTACATTAATCTAGTTTAACCTAACTTAACCATCTTGCAGTGATTGAACATTTTTTTCATAGCATCACTTCAAACTTTGATGCATCTTAGGGTGCTGATGCTGACACCCATGATGTTTATTCCACCGTAAATGCCCGCTGACGGGACTTCTTGTTTGCAAAGTCATTGAGTAGATCTTTTGTAAGGGGTGAGAGGGACCTCAGAGAGGGTGAGAGGGGCCTCAGAGAGGGGTGAGAGGGGCCTCAGAGAGCCTCCACTATTTTCTTTAAGTCCCTCAGTCGATGTATTGAGCCAGTTCTAACTGACGTTTCTTTCTTTCTTTCTTTCTTTCTTTCTTTCTTTCTTTCTTTCTTTCTTTCTTTCTTTCTTCGGCATCATCAGCTATGACGCTGGCCGCCGAAAAACTTGCTCAACAACTGTCCGCCGTTAGGCATATTTTGAGTTTTTGGTAAAAATAGACAGTGGTTTACCATCGCCTTCTGCCCGCAGTACAGGAGACCAGATACTAGAGTTCCCAGCATGCCTCCTGTTGTCCTGAAGCTGCCGTTGGCCAGACGGTTTGGCTCGTCCGCCAGCTGCAGGTGCTGGCTGCTGCTGCCCAGTGTGGAGCAGCTCTATTTAAAGGCCACCTTCAAACGCCTTGTCACAGCGCCGTTATGGGGCTTGTGCAGCTTTTTACAGGTCCACCAGTGCCACCCAATGGCACTGGTGGCAACCGCCGCTGTTGGTCCGTGTCTCCTTATTCGCCAGGTAAGCCTGCTTATTTCGCAGCTGTCCCCATTATTTGAGGGAGCCGTCCACTATCCGCCACCTGTGGACGCGCTCCACAGCAGTACACCTCTGCCAGAAGTTAACTGACGTTATCACACTAATTAGGTAGAAATAAAAATGTACAAACCAGAACAAACTTTTAATTCCCCCCCCCCTTCTGAGCCCTGGTAGCCCCCCCCCATTGCGTGTTAGAATTACCTGTTACCTTAGTTGCACAGTCATGCACTGCAAGGCCTTGTCGGTGGGGCCAGTAGCTTTCCTTTCCCCTCCTCCCCAGCTCCAGTGTCGTTCCTGTTTACTGCGGCTGTCTTCCTGGCCGGTCACTGACTCGCTTGTGCTTTGGAAGATGGAAGACAAGGTCAAGGTGGCTTTTGATTGCTGTAAACTTCCGTCTCACTCAGAGTCACTGCCAAGCTCCCCATTCTCTCTTGATTAGACAGGACGCTGTGTTTGATGACGGATTTTTTTTTTGTGTGTCCTTTACTTCCCTGTCAATGCCGTAAGGTCTGTGAATGCAAAGGAAGCCTTTTAAAGCACCGGGTCCCTGCAGGCTAAATAGATTACACACAAATTGTCCTGCTCTCTGAGCCATAGCAGCCCCTCAAAACCACACTGGATTTGAGGTCTGGAGTCCTGCCGCTTTCCTTTCCTTTTCAACCTGTCAATCTTTCCAACCTCTTTTTGCAGGGGCCAGGTGCTAGTCCTTCACTGTGAGATGATGCATGCACGTACACATACCCATACCCATGCACGTGCACGTGCATGTGCATGTACACATACCCATACACGTGCACGTGCATGTACACATACCCATACACGTGCACGTACATCAGTCATAGATCTTCCCAAGAGAAGAGCCACTGGCACGATGCATTCAGCAACACAACCGCAACCTTAGTTGATAAGCTGTATTGGTTTTATGGCTTACATAATCACATTTCCTGTCGGATTATTAAGTCACCCTCTTTAGAAAGATGTTTCTCCTCTCTCTTTTTCTCCTTCTCGTCTCAGTTCACAGAGGACTACCTGCGCCGGATCCCTCACAGCGACTGGCCTCGTGTGATTGTGGTGGCTGACGGGTCATGTGGCGACTCCTGCTCCGTGCTGGGCATCAGCTCTGATTACACCGTGGAGTCCTGCCATGCCTACGGAGCTAACGCAACCATAGAGAGACTGGACCAGAGACAGGTCTGGAGAATCACACACACACACACACACACACACACACACACACACACACACACACACACACACACACACACACTAATGGACGTGCTTGCCAGCTGACAGATGCTGAGGCAATAACCAACAGGGTGGAGTTTGTATAAACATGAAGACAGTAGAAACATGAAGACGGTAGAAACAGGATATTGTGAGACAGTAGAAACAGGATGTTGTGAGACAGTAGAAACTGGATATTGTGAGACAGCAGAAAGAGGATGTTGTGAGACAGCAGAAACAGGATGTTGTGAGACAGCAGAAACAGGATGTTGTGAGACAGTAGAAACAGGATGTTGTGAGACAGCAGAAACAGGATGTTGTGAGACAGTAGAAACAGGATGTTGTGAGACAGCAGAAACAGGATGTTGTGAGACAGTAGAAACTGGATATTGTGAGACAGTAGAAACAGGATATTGTGAGACAGCAGAAACAGGATGTTGTGAGACAGCAGAAACAGGATGTTGTGAGACAGTAGAAACAGGATGTTGTGAGACAGCAGAAACAGGATGTTGTGAGACAGTAGAAACTGGATATTGTGAGACAGTAGAAACAGGATATTGTGAGACAGCAGAAACAGGATGTTGTGAGACAGCAGAAACAGGATGTTGTGAGACAGTAGAAACAGGATGTTGTGAGACAGCAGAAACAGGAGGTTGTGAGACAGTAGAAACAGGATGTTGTGAGACAGCAGAAACAGGATGTTGTGAGACAGTAGAAACAGGATGTTGTGAGACAGTAGAAACAGGATATTAAGAGACAGCAGAAACAGGATGTTGTGAGACAGCAGAAACAGGATGTTGTGAGACAGTAGAAACTGGATATTGTGAGACAGTAGAAACAGGATGTTGTGAGACAGTAGAAACAGGATGTTGTGAGACAGTAGAAACAGGATATTAAGAGACAGCAGAAACAGGATGTTGTGAGAGAGACAGAAACCTTTTCGGCACCATACAGCTAATCTGAGCAGGCGGAGCGACGTGGACTGGACTGCGGCGGCTGAACAACAATACCTGATGCTAAAACAAGCAGCGGGGTTTCAGCACACGGTCTGAACCCTGTCAGCACCACTGCTGGCCCCGCTGTCTTCTGACCCGCTCTCTGAACCTGATAGGTGCAGCTGTTGCACCGATGCAGGCAGGTGGTGGTGGTGGTGGTGGTGAAATGGCAGCTGTGTCACCATGCCTCCGAGCTGGCACCTATTCCTTCCCTCCAGCTGTTGATGATGAAGGCCCATAACAGAACACCAGCTTCCACATCCTGTGCCAAAGGTCGTCATCAGTTCTATAAACAGCTGATTTCTTGTAATGATGACTCAGAGGTGCTGTCACCCACTGTGTTGACATGCTGCACAGTGAAGTGGAGCTACGGTTACAGCTCCATTAGGCCATGTAACTGGACTGCTGTCGTCGTCCCAGTACACAAGAACCGGGGCAGAATCCATTTACTGACGGAAGTATGGCCGACCCCGGTATGGTAGGTGGCGATATGCCCCCTTTCAGCTGGTAGCTACTTTTTTCCCCAAAAAATGTTCCCCCTTTTTTTCTCCCCCAGTTGTACCCCACTCTTCTGAGCCGTCCCGGTCTCTGCTCCACCCCCTCTGCCGATCCGGGGAGGGCTGCAGACTACCACATGCCTCCTCCCATACATGTGGAGTCAATCACCAGCCGCCTCTTTTCCCCTGACAGTGAGGAGTTTCACCAGGGGGACGTAGCACGTGGGAGGATCACGCTATTCCTCCCAGTCAGCGCCCAGTTCCTCCCCCTCCCCCCGGAACGGGCGCCCCGACCGACCAGAGGAGGCGCTAGTGCAGCGACCAGGACACATACCCACATCCGGCTTCCCACCCGCCGCAGGCACAGCCAAATGTGTCTGTAGGGACGCCCGACCAAGCCGGACGTAACACAGGGATTCGACCCGGCGATCCCGCAGCTGGTTGCTATTGGACCTTCTTCCGGTTGACCTATTGCGTCACATACCAAACAAGCGCTGTGAAAACACGGGCCGCTTTACAGCGCTGTATGTTGTGTGTGTCAGCGCTTTAGCTGGCACACACAACATGAAGTTTGTCTCCTCGTCTGTCCAGAAATGCATGGTTGTCGCTCCAGCACTCGCCATGTTGATACTGTAGCGAATTCGGGGGGCAGTCCAGGAACCGCTGCAGGAGGGGGGGGGGGGGTAGTGTAACGTGCATGGATAAATACACGGTAGCCCTTGGCTAACGGGTCGGACCCTTTAGTCGACCGGTTAACGTAGTCGCCCGTGGTGCGGGAGACGCGGGTTCGTGTCCCAGCTGTGGTGGTACCCAGACTGCCCCCCGAATTCACTACATTGGTGTCAGAAGTGGGGTGGTGAGACTGTGAGGCCATCAGAGGCGTGAGGCCATCAGAGGCGTGAGGGCATAGGGAGCTGATATGAGCGGGGTAGGGCATAGGGAGCATATCATAGGGAGCTGATATGAGCGGGGTAGGGCATAGGGAGCATATCATAGGGAGCTGATATGAGCGGGGTAGGGCATAGGGAGCATATCATAGGGAGCTGATATGAGCGGGGTAGGGCATAGGGAGCTGATATGAGCGGGGTAGGGCATAGGGAGCATATCATAGGGAGCTGATATGAGCGGGGTAGGGCATAGGGAGCATATCATAGGGAGCTGATATGCTGAAGCGTGGGGACGCCCCTCCCCAAAGGAGCGGGGTAGTGTAACGGGCCAGATAAATAGACTCGTTAGCCCTTGGGCTAACGGGTCGGACCCTTTGGTCGACCGGTTAACGTTGTCACCCGTGGTGTGGGAGATCCGGGTTCGTGTCCTGGATGCAGCGGTTCCTGGACTGCCCCCCAAATCCGCTACACTACGCTGTAGTGCCGCGGGAACTGTGGGTCATGTGCAGAACCCCTAGGCCAGTTCGGGACCAATTGAAGCGTGTACATGCCAGAGGAAATCCATCCCCAACCGCGTCGTGTGGGTGTGTTGGTCCCACTTCCAGACATCCCATTTAGTACAACTTCAGCCAGACTAACACATTTACGTGTATTTCAAAAGTCCAGTTTTAGTCGCACTAACACAATAAATCCTCTTGTCCTAACGTGGTGTAAACATACTGACTGTTAGTAAACCAGCCTGTCAGGCCTTTCCTCAGACAGACAGAAACACTGACACAGATGTATTCGGAGAGACAGACAGGCGGAGCGACAAATGGAGAAATAAGCATGGCGAACAGTTTCCGGGGAAATGCCCCGCACGTGTCTCCAGCCTCAGTTGTTTCCCCAGCTGTCTGAGGGTGAAGCTCCCGATGTGCCACCGGCATCACCTCCTCCTCCGGGGCCAAGCGGCTGGTCCCTTTCTCCGCACCGCCTGTTTCCTTTACTTATTGAATTTAGCTCACAGGACATGGACCTGCTCAGCCTCAGCATCCCGACCCATCGCTTACATCCCCTGTAACTGTCATACCCCCCCCCCGCTCCAGGACACCCCCCCCCCAGCTGTCTCCCTGACAACATTAAATGCTGCCTGATCGGCCTGGTTCTTGTCATTAATGGGAAACGGATCGATTGTGGTTCGAAGGAAAATGGTAAATAAATATGATTTTAGAAAACGAATCGAGGTGATTCAAAAGCCCGAGTCTAAATGATGGTGCTGTGCCGTCGAACGGAAAAAGAAACGTTACCTCTACAAAGGATTGTCTTTCTGACTTGTCTGTTTGCATGTCCGTGTCTGAGTGGGTTTCCTCCGGGTGCTCCGGTTTCCTCCCACCATCAAAAAGACCTGCACGTTGGGGTTAATACTCCTGCCTGTGCCTCTGAGCAAGGCAATGGAAAGAAGAACTGCAGTTGCTTGACCACTGCCTACACAACAGGATGGGTTACACACAGAAGACACATTTCATTGGAACCTGTACAATGACAAAATAAAGTGGCTTTCTTCTTCTTTGTTTTATTTCCCCCCTCTTTTTCTCCCCAACTGTACCCGGCTAATTACCCCCCTCTTCCGAGCCGTCCCGGTTTCTGCTCCTCCCCCTCTGCTGATCCGGGGAGGGCTGCAGACTACCACATGTCTCCTCCCATACATGTGGAGTCACCAGCCGCTTCTTCTCACCTGACAGTGAGGAGTTTCACCTGGGGGACGTAGCACATGGGAGGATCACGCTATTCCCCCCAGTTCCCCCTCCTCCCCGAACAGGCGCCCCCCCGACCGACCAGAGGAGGCGCTAGTGCAGCGACCAGGACACCTACCCACATCCGTCTTCCCACCCGCAGACACGGCCAATTGTGTCTGTAGGGACGCCCGACCAAGCCCTTACATAGCAAAACTGCTGTGGCCCGGACCCGTCCCACACCCGACACTTCATCCGGCCCACATACCGCATGGAGTGACGGCACTTGGGCGGTCCGCTCCTGTTTGCCAGATCTGGGCCAGAACCAAGCCATCGCAATGCTGCATGTACCACATGTTTGCCAAAGGTGCCCATGTTTGTTTTGTGATATTTGAGCCATATTCACCATTTACCACACGGGCCACTTCAGGGTCACATCCAGACCACATCTTTGCCACAAAAGGCCCACATGTGATTTGGCATATTTGGGCCATATTTGCTATGATACATGTGGGCCACTTCAGGCTCACATCCAGTTTGTCAGGGCCAGAAGAAGACCAGCAGTGCTGCATCACTGCCTGAAGTGGCCCACATCCAGATGCTGTCTGGACCAGAGGTAACACAGGGATTCGAACCAGCGATCCCCGTGTTGGTAGGGAACAGAACTGACCACTATGCTACCCGGGTGCCCCAGTGTGCAAATAGTTTTAATAGTAAAATCAGAAGCGCCCACATCGTCAGCGGCTTCCTGTCAGTGCTTAGTAAACAGCTGCCTGTTGTTGTTCCAACACTGAGAGTTAACGGTGTGTGATGTGTCGTCTCCCCCTCCTCTCTGTCCCCGAACACTCCACCACACCTCAGGTGCCCACGCCAGAGATCCGGGCCCACAGCCTCTACTTTGACCTCTCCGCGTACGGCGTGGAGGCCTTCAGAGAGCACCGGAGCCCCGCATCAAAGCCCGGCTTCCACCTGAAGATCTACGGGACCTTCAGAAACCGCTACATGGCCCTGGTCTGCTCCACTGCTGACACGAAGATGGTCCGCTTCCTTAGGCACACCGCCAACTCCTCTGTAAGTGCCCCTTTGTCCCCTCTTGATGGCGTCAGCAGCACTCGTTACTGGCTGCCCGCTGTTGTCTTTGTCCCCCACAGCCCCAGAATATACCACGGCTCAGTAAGAACAGGGGTTTTTTTTTTCCTGATCAACTAATTTGTTCAGACATTAATGACGAGAGCAGGATGCTCTGTATAAGGGTGGATGTGAGCCTTCGCGGCTCACATCCACCCTTATATAGAGCAGGATGCTCTGTATAAGGGTGGATGTGAGCCTTCGCGGCTCACATCCACCCTTATATAGAGCAGGATGCTCTGTATAAGGGTGGATGTGAGCCTTCGCTGCTCACATCCACCCTTATATAGAGCAGGATGCTCTGTATAAGGGTGGATGTGAGCCTTCGCTGCACACTTGGCCTCGCCAATATACACCATTTCCATGTTAATAAGGAGGAACGAGAGCTAATAATAACCGTCCACAGTGCAGCGCTGCCTTCCCTGCCTGCTGATTCCTCACCTTTCATTCAGCAAGTGGCCTTTCACCGCGCTGTTGTGTGTGTGTGGCTGCATCCATTAGTGTGTGTGTGTGTGTGTGTGTGTGTGTGTGTCTGTGTGTGTGTCTGTGTGTGTGCGAGTGTGCACCCACACACCGATGCGGAGGAAGAGAGAAAAGCAGCATAGAGGAGGAATTGGGAAGTGTTTCGACATCAGTGCTGTTTTTGTGTGTGTGTGTGTGTGTGTGTGTGTGTGTGTGTGTGTGTGTGTACCTGCTCATGTGCATGTAAAGGCAGTTTGTACCCTGCTGTCACACAACGGGGAGTCAATGGAGAGCAGAGTCCTCCTATGAGCATCAACCACAGGTGCCCAACTCCTGCACCCAACGACACCCATCAGGGGCCGTAACCGACGGTGGGCAGCTGGCACATAATGTAAACTGTCCAGGTTCATTATGTGAAATACTGCAGCGATTGTAAAGCCCTTAGCCATAGTGTAGACATATATGATGTCACACAACAAGACAATCCAGGGTCCTCCTGTTGCTACGTGGGCGTCTGTCCACATGCACTGTTACTTGGTAACAGATGGCTGTTCTAGCATGGGCTAAAGAGAGCACAGATGTGCAGGGGGAGAGAGAGAGAGGGAGAGAGGGGGGAGAGAGAGAGAGAGGGAGAGAGGGAGGGACAGAGAAGGGGGGGTGGGGGATTTGTCACACAATATCTAAAATAACTGTAGAATCTGAATTTGTACAGGCACATGGCCATCGTGGGAATATTTTTTATTTCCCACGTTGCAGCTTGAGTTTTATGGAGAACGACCCTGGCAGACAACCACATTTTCCTACCGCCCAGTTTAGATGACGAATGGTCTTCAAGTATAGCCTGAGAATGCCGATATGTCAGCCCTGCTATTCTGCTCTTGAACTTCCCTATCAACAGAAGTTTTCATTTAGTCAGTCATGATTCCCGTCTGCCTGTCTCAGTGGGAAAAGTCACCCATCACACTGGTGTAAGGTGACCCTACCCCGCCCCACATCGGGTGACTTCCTGTCTATCCATCCATTATGCAAAGCACTTACCCTGCTATCAGGGTCACGGGGATGCTGGAGCCTGTCCCAGCAGTCATTGGGCGGCAGACGGGGAGACACCCTGGACAGGTGGCAAGGCCCTGTGATGGCCCGGCGACCTGGCCAAGGTGTCTCCCCGCCTGCCGCCCAATGTGACCCCGCCAGGCCATCTCAGGACCTGGCGGGGTCACGGGGCCTTACTGCCTGGCTCAGTGAAAATAGGTGAGACTGCCTTCTTAATGTACTGAAAAAAACCAATTGTATCTTCCTCCAGATTATGAAGAATATCTTCTACCAGTCCTTCAACGCGTATAAGACAGACGTAGAGCCTCGTCTCAGTGACCTAACGCTGCACCACATGCAGTGCAGCCGCCGCCTCTTCGAAATCCAGTTGTCCCACAGACGCATCAGCGCTGCTTACATAGAGGAAGACAACGTGGCGGTCACCGTGGAGGGCGAGGCGGCACGTGTCCTCAACTTTGACACAGGTATATATATATGAATGTTCATACAGTTGTGATTGTCAGTCTTAGAATTTGAGAATCTGATTATAGTTGATTGTATGGCGGCATGGTGGCCCAGTGGTTAGCGCTGTCACCTCACAGCAAGAAGGTTCTGGGTTCGAATCCCGGGGTTGTCCAACCTTGGGGGTCGTCCCAGGTCGTCCTCTGTGTGGAGTTTGCATGTTCTCCCCGCGTCTGCGGTGGGTTTTCTCCGGGTGCTCCGGTTTCCCCCACCATCAAAAAGAAACATGCATGTTAGGGTTAATACTGCTGTCTGTGCCCCTGAGCAAGGCATGGCGAGACCAACTGGAGTTGGCTGCCGGGTGCTGCACGGCGGCGGCCCACTGCCCCTAGCTACACAGCTAGGATGGGGTAAATGCAGAGCAGAATTGCCCCACGGGGATCAGTGTAGTACCTCAGAAATATTCAAAGCTGGTGGCGGTGTTGATGTAAATAGCAGTGAATTATTTGTTGGTCCTCTGGAAACGTCCGGCTCAAGGCTCCTACACACCAATCATCCTCCTCCTCCTCGTTCCCTCCAGAAGTCCCGAGGGTTTCTAAAGCTGACACAAACGATGGCTCTTGGACATGAATGGCCCCTATTTATAGAACTGAAAGCCACCTGAGAATACAAGGCAGAGCGGGTGAGCCGGAGAAGGTAAAAGATGCAAGTTGCGTAACTGTTTGTGTGTGTGTGTGTGTGTGTGTGTGTGTGTGTGCGCACACCCATGCCGTGCACGCAGGTACACGAGCACATGTGTGTGTGTTTCTGTGAACGATATGAGTCACTGCTGCTGCCCTCGGTGTCCTCTCAGACAACACTTACCTGGGGTTGTTTCCATACTGCTCTGTATTTAGTCATGTATCTCGCTGTCTTTTCACTGAGGACCTTAATTTGTCTTTAAGGCCACAGTTTAGTTTGTGTGCAGAGGTTGACGGAGCCGCCCGTTACGGCATCATACGCTCGTTTCTGAGAACCAATTAGTAAAGACAAAAAACCCATCCATCCATTATCCCAACCACTTATCCTGCTCTCGGGGTCGCGGGGATGCTACACGGTTCATGTCTTTGTAACCCGCCCATTCCCATCCCTCTCTGCTCTCCCCCCAGGTTGTGGGGTGAACCTGGGTATGCGTGGTCTGGAGTCCCTGGGGACCCTCATATACCGGACAGCTACTGCTGTAGACCAGAACGATGTCCTGGAGGCCCTGTCTGCCAAGATACAGCACTCCAGACAGGTGGCTGAGACCTTCAAGCAGACAGGCCTGGCTCAGTCCATGTATGAGTAACATGGGACCAAGAGAATTCATATCGCCACCTGGTGGTTGGATGAGTAATAACGATGGAATCTTAAAAGGGAAACGATCACAAGTTTCAACATTATTTACATGCTGTAGGCCTTCCACCCCATTAGCAGCCATGATACTGAGCAGTTCTCCAAGTGTCCCCGAAACACTGTGACGTCACAGCCAGTCCGTGAATCGCCGTCTTAAAATGGCATTCGCTAAAACAGCTGTATGTGGCATTATAATAGGCATTACGTATCCATCCATCCATTATCCGAACCGCTTATCCTGCTGTCAGGGTCACGGGATGCTGGAGCCTATCCCAGCAGTCATTGGAGAGACACCCTGGACAGGCTGTCAGACTGTCACACAGGGCCAACACACACACACACACACACACACACACACACACACACACACACACACACACACACACACACACACACACACACACACCTAGGGGCAACTTAGTACGGCCGAGTCACCTGACCTACATGTTTTGGACTGTGGGAGGAAACCGGAGCAGACACGGGGAGAACACGCTAACTCCACGCAACACAAAGGACAACCAGGGACGACCCCCACGGTTGGACTTCCCCGGGGCTCGAACCCAGGACCTTCTTGCTGTGAGGCGACCGCGCTAACCACTGTGCCACCGTGCCACATGACATGACATGACATGACACTACATTGGGTACATTAGATATGTGCATTAAGTATCCAATGTACCCAATCTCAATGTAGCCCATCAGAGGTAGCAGTAAACGAGGAAGTAAGGGTTGTAATGTTCTTTCTGTCTTTTTTTAGTAAATTGCAAGAATAAACAACATCAATCAGTCAACACCAATATATACAGACATATATATGCCAGGGGTTATGAGGTAAATAAAATGTAAAGGGTTGTAATTTTCACCTTCACGTATTGTCCACCAGTGACGTCACTGGCGGACAATTTCCCACACAGTTTCGGCGACGTTCCGGACGGTTCAGTGTTGCACCAGCTGACGGAGTGTTGTCCCTGCAGCACGTGTAATGTTGAGGACCACGCTGAGGGACCCAATCTATGGGGGGAAACACTCATTCAGTCAATCAATCAATTAACCAGTCAATCAAGTTGCATTTTACCCTCTCTGAATTACCTGCTGAATATGAGGGCGTCAAGGACACGTGGGCTTCTTACACAGCCTGTTGAAGGCGGGAACGTTGCGCCATGAAGCCGCCACGCTATGACGGCATGGGGGGGGGGGTCATCGTTGTTCCGGCGTTAAGCCGGTGTTCCGACGATTCATGCCGCCTTGTCGAAAAATGCTACCCTAGCGTGACTCGCTAGCATAGCCCAACCCTAACTGACGTCCCGCCTGTTGTGTGGGCGGAGATAACGGCAGGCTGAGGCCGCCAGACCAGACACCTGCCGCGGGCTTAGGCATGTGGTGGAAACGCGGGGGAACGAGCCAGGCTCACTGGGTGCAAGGGTGATTCTTCAATTTGGGGCGCCTCTGAAATCTGAAAAAAATAAATATATTTAAAGTTATCGTAGTGAAACCCGGAAACCGCCACAACCGGGACGCGAACCCGTGTCTCCTGCTCCGCAAACGACAACGCTAACCAGTCGACTAAAGGCTCCGGACCCCGTCAGTCTGGGACCAACGTGTCTACTCCTCCCTGCACGTTACACTATATTATACCGTGGGGGTGCAGGAAGGAGGAGACGGAGAGGTGGAGTCAAGTCCGTTTACTCGCCACACAAAACAACACCGATACAACACAATCTCTCCTGGCAACCACCTAACCGCTAGGCTGCTGCAAACATGGCTCCACCCCGGAAGCTACGCAGTGCCTACGTCAGCACTCTGAATGTCCGCCTTAAAGGAGCAGCAGCCCCTGGTGTACCCTCGATTGTGTATCACCACACCAGCTATTACTAAGTGGTGGGGAACAAACATCTTAGCGTAGCTTTGATCGTCCTGCAGAATAAGTGTGACGTCATGACGCTCTTTTCAAAGTTGTAACAGCAACATGTGACGTCATGACACGTGATGGTCATGACAGTTTTCACTGTTTGGAGAAAAAGTTGGCTAAGTCTTAGACTTGCTAAGCTAACTTGTTAGCTAGCATACAATGTACAATGAATATACGTGAATAAAGTGAAGTTTCTTATTTCTGAACTAGAATACTCAGCTAGTAACGTGTTTGGTAATGACTTGTAATAACCATCCTGTCAGATCAGTACATATAAACCTTATCATTACTTACATGTGTAATAACCATCCTGTCAGATCAGGACATATAAACCTTATCATTACGTACATGTGTAATAACCATCCTGTCAGATCAGGACATATGAACCTTATCGTTACTTACATGTGTAATAACCATCCTGTCAGATCAGGACATATAAACCTTATCATTACTTACATG
This sequence comes from Lampris incognitus, assembly GCF_029633865.1. NCBI lineage: Eukaryota > Metazoa > Chordata > Actinopteri > Lampriformes > Lampridae > Lampris > Lampris incognitus. Next base: position 67,155,308 of record NC_079216.1, read on the forward strand.
TGTAATAACCATCCTGTCAGATCAGGACATATAAACCTTATCATTACTTACATGTGTAATAACCATCCTGTCAGATCAGGACATATGAACCTTATCGTTACTTACATGTGTAATAACCATCCTGTCAGATCAGGACATATGAACCTTATCGTTACTTACATGTGTAATAACCATCCTGTCAGATCAGGACATATGAACCTTATCGTTACTTACATGTGTAATAACCATCCTGTCAGATCAGGACATATAAACCTTATCGTTACTTACATGTGTAATAACCATCCTGTCAGGTCAGGACATATAAACCTTATCGTTACTTACATGTGTAATAACCATCCTGTCAGATCAGGACATATAAACCTTATCGTTACTTACATGTGTAATAACCATCCTGTCAGATCAGGACATATAAACCTTATCATTACTTACATGTGTAATAACCATCCTGTCAGATCAGGACATATAAACCTTATCATTACTTACATGTGTAATAACCATCCTGTCAGATCAGGACATATAAACCTTATCATTACTTACATGTGTAATAACCATCCTGTCAGATCAGGACATATAAACCTTATCATTACTTACATGTGTAATAACCATCCTGTCAGATCAGGACATATAAACCTGATCATTACATGTGTGACATGAAAAAGTCACGCTGCTGCCATGCCTGCTCATGTGTCTCTGGCACTTCTCGTTTCCATGGCAACCGCGTTGTTGTTTGTAAAGTGTTGGGTGTGATGACAGATGTATGAGGGACAGCCATATTTAACTATAACAATGTGCAAACTGCACATGTATAACCCATATGGATGTGAAATATGTCTTTTTAAATTATTATGAGAAAATGCAAAGTAAAGCTTTATAAATTTAACCATTTTAAGACTTTATTATAGAGGGGGGTTAAGCAGTCTGGGTTGGGGACAAGCCCACAACAGGGATATTCTGACAAAGTATTAAAATGTCATCACTGAGACACAACTCTTTTCTCATAGCCAACACAACCTAACTGACAAATACAATAATTGTTTTGTTTTGTTTTTTTAAGTTTTTTCTTCTTCGTGGAAATCCACCCTGGGGACAGAAACCCCCTTAACTGAAGAATCACCCACACGTGTCACTGGTTGGACAGACAGGTTCGTTTGGTAGGATGTCAGGCTGTAGGAGACTAACCCTGCACTGAGAACAAGACAGGTTTATGGGAATCACTTGTGTGTCCTTTGCTGCCCTGCAGTCCAGTGCAGTCCAGTCCAGTCCAGTCCAGTCCAGTCCAGTCCAGTCCAGTCCAGGGCAGTGCAGTCCAGTCCAGTCCAGTCCAGTCCAGTCCAGGGCAGTCCAGTCCAGTCCAGTCCAGTCCAGTCCAGTCCAGTCCAGTCCAGTCCAGTCCAGTCCAGGGCAGGGCAGGGCAGGGCAGGGCAGGGCAGGGCAGTCCAGTCCAGTCCAGGGCAGTGCAGGGCAGGGCAGGGCAGGGCAGGGCAGGGCATGGCGGTGCAGGGCAGGGCAGGGCGGTGCAGGGCAGGGCAGGGCGGTGCAGGGCAGGGCGGTGCAGGGCAGGGCAGGGCGGTGCAGGGCAGGGCAGTGCAGGGCAGGGCAGGGCAGGGCAGGGCATGGCGGTGCAGGGCAGGGCAGGGCGGTGCAGGGCAGGGCAGGGCGGTGCAGGGCAGGGCAGGGCGGTGCAGGGCAGGGCAGTGCAGGGCAGGGCAGGGCAGGGCAGGGCAGGGCGGTGCAGGGCAGGGCAGGGCAGGGCAGGGCAGGGCAGGGCAGGGCAGGGCATGGCGGTGCAGGGCAGGGCAGGGCGGTGCAGGGCAGGGCAGGGCGGTGCAGGGCAGGGCGGTGCAGGGCAGTGCAGGGCAGGGCAGGGCAGGGCAGTGCAGTGTGTCCTCCGTACGTATATATGAGTTGTGTAACTAGTCAATGTGTCTGATCAGCACATCTGAAGCACCTGGAACACAAATGTGTTGCAACGCTGAGCTTAAACTCTGGTTGTGTTGGGGAAGTGGGAGTTGTTGCATAATCGAAACGACCCAAAGAAGGAAAAACGAGTCTCGGCCCGCATGTGTTGTGCATGCTCAGGCTGCTAGAGCAGCTTGGTGTAGACGGGTATCCGGATCGAAACAGCTCGGATGCTACGTACGTATCTACACCACCTTTTCTCTGCATAAACCTGCCCAGACTGCACCACCTGCAGGTCCTGCAACCTGCGCATCACAAGTCGACCGGAGAGCCTTGGTTCTGCTACAACGCTGCCATCTTCGCCCCCCACCACCTCAATCCCGCTCCTCCTCCTCCTCAACACCCCCTTTTCTTAACCCTTCCCCAGATGTGAGTCAGAGGATATAGAGGATAAACCCTCGCGCCTGTTCATCTGTTTGAAAAACCATAACGTCCCCGGTGAGTCAGACGTGCACAGTGTGTTTCTAAACTTTGGGGGAGGCTCAGAAGGCAGGTGCTTTTTGGGGGGAGGGAGGAGGGGGAGGGGGGCCACGTGCACAGGCCAAAAAGGGGGAATGGTTGGTCGGATCAAGCTGTCTCTCTGATCCGGTGGGGGTGATCATATTTATACTCGTCTTCTTTTGGCATGTTTGGCCTGTATGTGAAGAAAGGTGACGGAGCACCTGAGGATTAAGGACTCCACCCCTGTGCTGCAGCTCCGTCAGCAGGGCTGCAGCTCCGTCAGCAGGGCTGCAGCTCCGTCAGCAGGGCTGCAGCGTTGCTGGGTTTATTTTCTTTGTCAGGAAAAGCAGATTGGCATCTGGACATAAATAGTGAGATTTCATCTTGGATGGGCGTCTCTCGTTTGAACGAAGCCTCATATTTCAGCTTTCCCCTCCAAACTGTGCGGCTATACCAGCAGCACCACGAGACTTGGTGACTCGCCAAGTCTCGTGGTGCACCACCACGAGACATGGCGAGTCACCAAGTCTCGTGGTGCTCAACGAATGAACCGTCTCCTGCCTGGACTGCAAACCAATATGGCTGACGGACGTCGGCGTGTAACTACGTTTGGGCGACGCGGGAGAATCGGCCGAGTGAAGGTGTCGGAGGTTGTGTTGTTCTGCAAGGCAGGTGACGTCTTCAGTAAGACATTTACCCCCTCACCTCACCTCACCTGACCTCACCTCACCTCACCTCACCTCACCTGACCTCACCTCACCTGACCTCACCTGACCTCACCTCACCTCACCTGACCTCACCTCACCTCACCTCACCTCACCTCACCTGACCTCACCTGACCTCACCTGACCTCACCTCACCTGACCTCACCTCACCTCACCTCACCTCACCTGACCTCACCTCACCTCACCTGACCTCACCTGACCTCACCTCACCTGACCTCACCTCACCTGACCTCACCTCACCTGACCTCACCTCACCTGACCTCACCTGACCTCACCTCACCTGACCTCACCTCACCTCACCTGACCTCACCTCACCTCACCTCACCTGACCTCACCTCACCTCACCTGTCCCGTGACCTCACCTCACCTCACCTGACCTCACCTGACCTGACCTCACCTCACCTCACCTCACCTCACCTCACCTGTCCCGTGACCTCTCCAGAGGTCGCTGGGGCACCGCTGTTGAATCCGCAACCAGTCCTCGCCATCTGTCTGTCCTCCGCTGCCCTCTGGAAGCTGGCAAAGTCCAGGCCTGTCCACTGTCTGACGTTACACAGCCTCCGCTCCTCCTGTCTCCCTCGCCTCCGCCCGCCCCCCGCCGTGTCTCGCCGGATGGTCTCGGCAAGGCCGGACCTTCCTGAGAGGTGACCGTCCCATCTCAGTCTTCTCCTCCTGACGATTGTCAGCAAGTCTTCATGTTTTACCACCGCTCTTCAGCTGACCAAGAGACAGACACCAAGCTCCAGCAGCTCACAGGGATGTATGGCTTTCAGCTTCCAGGAGAGAAGTGTGTGTCTGTGTGTGTCTGTGTGTGTGTGTGTGTGTGTGTCTGTGTGTTGTGGTGATGAGGGGGTGCGTACTACTCCAGAGCCAGCAGACATAGAGGCAGACGGTCCCCTATGCTTGTGTAGTGTGTATGAGTGTTTCAGCCACAGTGGGCGTGTGTTTGCCATTATGCACCCCTAATTAAACGGAACCGTAATGAAGAAAGACCCGGTCTGGTCTGGTCTGGTCTGGTCTGGTCTGGCCAAGGCCGCCGGACTCGGCTGTTGTCATGCAACGTGCTCACATGTGGATTTGATGTCGTGCTGGACTAAAAGTGTCTTTGTGTGTGTAAATGTGTGCAGATGTTTTACTTTTCTTTCATGAAATTTACGGAAATAACAGAAATTTACAGCTTGGCGCTTTATTGCCCTTTACCTTAGCGTATGTGGAGCAGCACTGCCACCTGGTGGTGCAGATTGGGATTTCATCTGGCCTCGGTTTACACAGCTTCACAACAGCAGTCACACTGTTTTTATAAATATGTATTTTTATTAAAAAAATGGTTGTGTCAACAAAAAAACAAGATCATGTTTATGAAGGAAGCAAATCAATTAAATCAACCCAACCATAGTATAGTAGAAGTATTAAGTACTTATAACGAGACACCCACACCTGAGTAGGAGTAACGAGCCTGGGAGACATGTTACACCCCGTGTAGAAGTATTAAGTACTTATAACGAGACACCCACACCTGAGTATGAGTAACGAGCCTGGGACATGTTACACCCCATGTAGAAGTATTAAGTACTTATAACGAGACACCCACACCTGAGTATGAGTAACGAGCCTGGGACATGTTACACCCCGTGTAGAAGTATTAAGTACTTATAACGAGACACCCACACCTGAGTATGAGTAACGAGCCTGGGACATGTTAAACCTGGTGTAGAAGTATTAAGTACTTATAACGAGACACCCACACCTGAGTATGAGTAACGAGCCTGGGACATGTTACACCCCGTGTAGAAGTATTAAGTACTTATAACGAGACACCCATACCTGAGTATGAGTAACGAACCTGGGACATGTTACACCCCGTGTAGAAGTATTAAGTACTTATAACGAGACACCCACACCTGAGTATGAGTAACGAGCCTGGGAGACATGTTACACCCGGTGTAGAAGTATTAAGTACTTATAACGAGACACCCACACCTGAGTATGAGTAACGAGCCTGGGAGACATGTTACACCCCGTGTAGAAGTATTAAGTACTTATAACGAGACACCCACACCTGAGTATGAGTAACGAGCCTGGGACATGTTACACCCCGTGTAGAAGTATTAAGTACTTATAACGAGACACCCATACCTGAGTATGAGTAACGAGCCTGGGACATGTTACACCCCGTGTAGAAGTATTAAGTACTTATAACGAGACACCCACACCTGAGTATGAGTAACGAGCCTGGGAGACATGTTACACCCGGTGTAGAAGTATTAAGTACTTATAACGAGACACCCACACCTGAGTATGAGTAACGAGCCTGGGACATGTTACACCCCGTGTAGAAGTATTAAGTACTTATAACGAGACACCCATACCTGAGTATGAGTAACGAGCCTGGGACATGTTACACCCCGTGTAGAAGTATTAAGTACTTATAACGAGACACCCACACCTGAGTATGAGTAACGAGCCTGGGAGACATGTTACACCCGGTGTAGAAGTATTAAGTACTTATAACGAGACACCCACACCTGAGTATGAGTAACGAGCCTGGGAGACATGTTACACCCCGTGTAGAAGTATTAAGTACTTATAACGAGACACCCACACCTGAGTATGAGTAACGAGCCTGGGAGACAAGTTACACCCCGTGTAGAAGTATTAAGTACTTATAACGAGACACCCACACCTGAGTATAAGTAACGAGCCTGGGACATGTTACACCCCGTGTAGAAGTATTAAGTACTTATAACGAGACACCCACACCTGAGTATGAGTAACGAGCCTGGGACATGTTACACCCGGTGTAGAAGTATTAAGTACTTATAACGAGACACCCACACCTGAGTATGAGTAACGAGCCTGGGAGACATGTTACACCCCGTGTAGAAGTATTAAGTACTTATAACGAGACACCCACACCTGAGTATAAGTAACAAGCCTGGGACATGTTACACCCCGTGTAGAAGTATTAAGTACTTATAACGAGACACCCACACCTGAGTATAAGTAACGAGCCTGGGACATGTTACACCCCGTGTAGAAGTATTAAGTACTTATAACGAGACACCCACACCTGAGTAGGAGTAACGAGCCTGGGACATGTTACACCCCGTGTAGAAGTGTTAAGTACTTATAACGAGACACCCACACCTGAGTATGAGTAACGAGCCTGGGACATGTTACACCCGTGTAGAAGTATTAAGTACTTATAACGAGACACCCACTACTGAGTATAAGTAACGAGCCTGGGACATGTTACACCCAGTGTAGAAGTATTAAGTACTTATAACGAGACACCCACTACTGAGTATAAGTAACGAGCCTGGGACATGTTACACCCCGTGTAGAAGTATTAAGTACTTATAACGAGACACCCACACCTGAGTATGAGTAACGAGCCTGGGACATGTTACACCCGTGTAGAAGTATTAAGTACTTATAACGAGACACCCACTACTGAGTAGGAGTAACGAGCCTCGGACATGTTACACCCCGTGTAGAAGTATTAAGTACTTATAAGGAGACACCCACACCTGAGTATAAGTAACGAGCCTGGGAGACATGTTACACCCGTGTAGAAGTATTAAGTACTTATAACGAGACACCCACTACTGAGTATAAGTAACGAGCCTGGGACATGTTACACCCCGTGTAGAAGTATTAAGTACTTATAAGGAGACACCCACACCTGAGTATAAGTAACGAGCCTGGGACATGTTACACCCCGTGTAGAAGTATTAAGTACTTATAACGAGACACCCACACCTGAGTATAAGTAACGAGCCTGGGACATGTTACACCCCGTGTAGAAGTATTAAGTACTTATAACGAGACACCCACACCTGAGTATAAGTAACGAGCCTGGGACATGTTACACCCCGTGTAGAAGTATTAAGTACTTATAACGAGACACCCACACCTGAGTATAAGTAACGAGCCTGGGACATGTTACACCCCGTGTAGAAGTATTCCCTCCATCAGCAGCGACACGTTTCCTGCACCAAACACACATTTCACACGTCGCAAAACGCACCGGTGGTCAACACGAGGTGGTCAACACGAGGTGGTCAACACGAGCCATGGTGGTCAACACGAGCCACGGTGGTCAACACGAGCCACGGTGGTCAACACGAGGTGGTCAACACGAGGTGGTCAACACGAGGTGGTCAACACGAGCCATGCGGGTGTGACGTCCCACAGCACCGGAAGTCAAGAGGTGTGTTTTAGCGTTTCAGCTCCCAGCACAAAAGACCAGCCGAGACTCAAGCAGTCACATGGAAAACCCTCCACAAGTAGTCAGCTGAGACGATGACTATGTGTACTGCTGGTGTCCGTCGGTCCGTCCGTCCGTCCATCTGTCTGTCCGTCCATCCATCCGTCGCTGTCTGTTGTGGGTGTAGTTTGTCCTCTTTCCTGGTGATGGCGTTGGTGTTGATTTGACGCTCAGGTCCACAGGAGACCGTCAGGAGGGGGCGGGACATCAGAGTGAACTGCCCCGCCGAAGAACGAAGGAGATACCACACGACCTGACTGTTTCATAGAGCAAGCTGTCCTGAAGAGGAGGCAACCAAGAGGAGAACTCCTCTAACCCTCCTCCTCCTCCTCCTCCTCCTCCTCCTCCTCCTCCTAACCTTATTCAGAACAGTATCAAAACATAAAGACAAACAAACTCCAACATCAGCAACACAAGGCCCGGCCGGGCTGCAGGCGGAAACAGTGTCATGCAAAGGTCCAAACCTCGGCACCAGCGGCAGCCAGCCTGCTCCGCCGTCAGTCAGCCGGTCCACATGGGACCGTCCACATGGGACCGTCCACATAGAACCATCAGCATAGGACCATCTTCATAGAACCGTCCACATGGGACCGTCTTCATAGAACCATCCACATGGGACCGTCTTCATAGAACCATCCACATGGGACCGTCCACATAGGACCGTCCACATAGAACCATCCACATAGAACCATCCACATGGGACCGTCTTCATAGAACCATCCACATAGGACCGTCTTCATAGAACCATCAGCATAGGACCGTCTTCATAGAACCGTCCACATGGGACCGTCCACATAGGACCATCCACATAGGACCGTCTTCATAGAACCATCAGCATAGGACCGTCCACATAGAACCATCCACATAGGACCGTCCACATAGAACCATCAGCATAGGACCGTCTTCATAGAACCATCCACATAGGACCGTCCACATAGAACCATCAGCATAGGACCGTCTTCATAGAACCATCCACATAGGACCGTCTTCATAGAACCATCCACTTAGGACCGTCCACATAGAACCATCAGCATAGGACCGTCTTCATAGAACCATCCACATAGGACCGTCCACATAGAACCATCAGCATAGGACCGTCTTCATAGAACCATCCACATAGGACCGTCCACATGGGACTGTCCACATAGGACCGTCTTCATAGAACCGTCCACATGGGACTGTCCACATAGGACCGTCTTCATAGAACCGTCCACATGGGACCGTCCACATAGAACCATCCACATAGGACTGTCCACATGGGACCGTCCACATAGGACCGTCCCCGTGGCCATACTGGTCTCTGGACGTTTTATGGTGTCCACATGTTCACTCCGCTCATCTCTAGAAACGGGGGACGTGGTTTAGAACCGTATGTAATGTTTAGCAACTAAGTTGTTGTTGTTGTTGTTGTTGTCGTTGTTGTTGTTGTTGTTGTGTGGTAATTGCCCCATCCTGTGACGTGTTTATGGTCCAGATTCTTTTCACCGTCCACCGCTGCCTGGTACCGGAGGCCCTGTATGGAATCACTTACTGTACACTGGAAAACCTGGAGCTGTGCAGTATGTCAACCCGGAGCAGACTCACCCAGCTTTTACTCACCTGTCCATCACGTCCCCATGTCTCACGTTTCTACTGGACACCCCGTGTTCACCTGTCCATCACGTCCCCATGTCTCACGTTTCTACTGGACACCCCGTGTTCACCTGTCCATCACGTCCCCATGTCTCACGTTTCTACTGGACACCCCGTGTTCACCTGTCCATCACGTCCACATGTTCACCTGTCCATCACGTCCCCATGTCTCACGTTTCTACTGGACACCCCGTGTTCACCTGTCCATCACGTCCACATGTTCACCTGTCCATCACGTCCTCATGTCTCACGTTTCTACTGGACACCCCGTGTTCACCTGTCCATCACGTCCACATGTTCACCTGTCCATCACGTCCCCATGTCTCACGTTTCTACTGGACACCCCGTGTTCACCTGTCCATCACGTCCACATGTTCACCTGTCCATCACGTCCCCATGTCTCACGTTTCTACTGGACACCCCGTGTTCACCTGTCCATCACATCCACGTGTTCACCTGTCCATCACATCCCCATGTCTCACGTTTCTACTGGACACCCCGTGTTCACCTGTCCATCACGTCCACATGTTCACCTGTCCATCACGTCCCCATGTCTCACGTTTCTACTGGACACCCCGTGTTCACCTGTCCATCACATCCACATGTCTCACGTTTCTACTGGACACCCCGTGTTCACCTGTCCATCACGTCCACATGTCTCACGTTTCTACTGGACACCCCGTGTTCACCTGTCCATCACATCCACATGTCTCACGTTTCTACTGGACACCCCGTGTTCACCTGTCCATCACGTCCACATGTCTCACGTTTCTACCGGACACCCCGTGTTCACCTGTCCATCACGTCCACATGTCTCACGTTTCTACTGGACACCCCGTGTTCACCTGTCCATCACGTCCCCATGTCTCACGTTTCTACTGGACACCCCGTGTTCACCTGTCCATCACATCCACATGTCTCACGTTTCTACTGGACACCCCGTGTTCACCTGTCTATCACGTCCACATGTCTCACGTTTCTACCGGACACCCCGTGTTCACCTGTCCATCACGTCCCCATGTCTCACGTTTCTACCGGACACCCTCAGTGTTCACCTGTCTATCACGTCCACATGTCTCACGTTTCTACTGGACACCCCGTGTTCCCCTGTCCATCACGTCCACATGTTCCCCTGTCCATCACGTCCACATGTCTCACGTTTCTACTGGACACCCCGTGTTCCCCTGTCCATCACGTCCACATGTCTCACGTTTCTACTGGACACCCCGTGTTCCCCTGTCCATCACGTCCACATGTTCACCTGTCCATCATGTTCCCATGTCTCACGTTTCTACTGGACACCCCGTGTTCACCTGTCCATCACGTCCACATGTCTCACGTTTCTACTGGACACCCCGTGTTCACCTGTCCATCACGTCCACATGTCTCACGTTTCTACTGGACACGCTCAGTGTTCATTAGAAGAAGCAAAATGAAGGGAAATTGAAAATAAAAATAAAAACCTTTTTGGAAAATTAACTTTCAGTCCAATCAGTTCTCAGCATTTCATTTCCATCATGCGACGTGTCAGTGAGGCCAACAGCCCCGAGACATCCTCCCGGCCCGGTGTCCCGCCAGCGGGCGTCTTGCAGACGTATAAATCCCAGGCGTTGTGCGAGGGACCGAGTGTCTCGGTGGAAGCGACCTCACAGCTGCAGCAGGAACGCCGTTCTGCTGTCTCGGTCACGTTTGTCGAGTTTGGTTGTGTTGGTTGTCCTGCGAGCAGAAAGCCTCGCCACCCCGAGGTCTCCCGTGGCGTCACCGGGCCGGCCGGTTGCAGATTTGGCCCCGTTGGTTTATAGATGAATCGAGACGCCCACAACTTAGCAAGGCGAGCTAGCTTGAAGACCTCATGTCAGCGTCACTCTGCCCAGGCAGGAGACCGGCGGAGCCGCCATTCATCTCCAGGCCTGCAGCCCGTCTGCTCCCATGGTAACTGCTGCAGGCCGTTGCCCACAGGCCTCCCAGTACATCTGAGTTCTCCATGTTTTGACATCAGCAACACTTTCCCCCCCTCGTCACACGGTCACCTACCTCCGGGTGGGAGCGAGGGCAACAGGGAGCAGGGCAACACCGAGAACTTCAGAAGTCGGGGTTATTTTCCCATCGTACAGCCTAACACATTGTAGAAGCTCACCATGTGCCCTCTTGACCCCCCCCCCTTTCTCCCCAGTTATATCCGGCCAATTACCCCACTTTTCCGAGCTGTCCTGGTCTCTGCTCCACCCCCTCTGCTGACCCGGGGAGGGCTGCAGACTCCACATGCCTCCTTCCATACAGGAGGAGTCACCAGCCGCTTCTTTTCCCCTGACAGGCCCAGATAGCAGAACTGCTGTGGCCCGGACCCGTCCCACACCCGACACTTCATCCGGCCCACATACTGCGTGGGATGACGGCACTGGGGCGGTCCGCTCCTGTTTGTCAGATCTGGGCCAGAACCAAGCCATAGCAATGCCGCATGTGCCACATATTTGCCAAAGGTGGCCATATGTGTTTTGTGATATTTGGGCCATATTCACCATTTACCACACGGGGCGCTGCAGGGTCACATCCAGACCACATGTTGCCCAGAGCACCGCAGCTTTGCCACAAAAGGTCCACATGTGATTTGGTATATTTGGGCCATATTTGCTGTTATACATGTGGACCACTTCAGGCTCACATCCAGTTTGTCAGGACCAGAAGAAGACCACCAGTGCCTGAAGTGGCCCACATCCGGATGCTGTCTGGGAAGTTTCTCCAGAGGGACTTAGTGGACGTGGGGGACGTGGGAGGATCACGCTATTCCCCCCAGTTCCCCCTCCCCCGCGAACAGGTGCCCCAACTGACCAGAGGAGGCGCTAGTGCAGTGACCAGCTACAGACATGGCCACTTGTGTCTGTGGGGACGCCTGACCAAGCCGGAGGCAACACAGGGATTTGAACCACCGATCCTTGTGTTGGTAGGCAACAGAATAGACCGCCACGCCCCCCAGACCCGCTACCCCTCAACGTGTCTTCTTCATGGGTATTTATCATAAATACCCTCAGTCGGTAACTATGTAACTGTTCCATTATTAACTTTTGGTTATTGTTCTTACAGCTCCCGTTTTTATTCCGACCCTCACGCCTCTTTCCTAATTCTTCACCCTGTTCTTTGAATATCCTCAGTTAATCTTTTCACCCCACTCCATCTCCTCTTTGACCTCTGCTCATCCCTCCACATAAGACACGTGGGATGTGCTGTGTGTGTAAAGTTGCCTTGTCCTGAGGCTCCACCCGGACCTCCGAGTGGAGGAGAGGCTGCACCCTACGCTGCAGTAGTGATGCTCAAGTCAGGTTGCTTTTGAGGTCCAAGTCGATCAGAAATGCTTGCTTGTTATTCTTGTTCTGTACCTGGACTCCCCTTCTCGGGTCCCCACACTGGCTCCCAGGAGCTGCTCCCATCCGGTTTAAGACTCTGGTGCTGGCCTACAGGGCAGTGACAGGAGCAGCTCCTTCCTATCTCCAGGCCATGGTCAAGCCCTACACCCCCACCCCACCGCTTGGCTCTGCTGCCTCGGGACGCCTGGTGGCCCCGTCGCTCAGAGGCCCCTGCTGCCGATCGACCCGGTCCCGGCTCGGTTCTGTCCTGGCCCCACAGTGGTGGACTGAACTCCCCACTGATGTCAGGACAGAGGAGTCGCTGCCCATCTTTCATCGCAGGTTGAAAACTCACCTCTTCAAGAACTACTGGTACCTGTTACTTGTCCCTACCACTTGTTGTATTCACTCATTTAAAAAACACAAATCTCTTTCTGGCTCTTTTACTTCAGCTCTGGTTTTACTCTTAGATGCTTGTTTAGATGCACTTATGACCTCTGATGACTAGTAGTTCTCCTGGTTTCCTACGTTAAATGATGCACTTATTGTAGGTCGCTTTGGATAAAAGCATTGGCTAAATGACTACAATGTAAGGTCATGTCATGTCATGTCATGTCATGTCATGTCATGTCATGTCATGTCATGTCATGCGTCAGGACACACAGTGCATCACAGCTTGCTGTGTATGGGGCTGCGTAGCTGCAGACCGGTCACAGTACTCATGATGACCCCTGTCCACCGCCGGATGCACCTACGATGGGCAGGTGAGCATCAGAACTGGACCATGGAGCAATGGAAGAAGGTGGTCCGGTCTGACGAATCATATTTTCTTTTCCATCATGTGGACCGCTGGGTGCATGTGTGTCGTTAACCTGGGGAAGAGAGGGCACCAGGATGCACTATGGGAAGAAGGCAAGCCGGTGGAGGCAGTGTGATGCTCTGGGCCATGTTCTGCTGGGGAAACCTTGGGTCCTGGCAGTCATGTGGATGCTAGTTTGACACGTACCACCTAGCTAAACATCGTGGCAGACCAGGTACCCCTTTCATGGCAACGGTACTCCCTGATGGCCGAGGCCTCAGGTGGTTTTAATGTTTTGGCAGAAAGA